>NC_133791.1:15280965-15297469 GCF_003597395.2 Chelonoidis abingdonii
TTTTTTTTTTTTTTTTTTTTTGCAGTTGCACCACATATTGACTCAAATTCAATTTGAGATCCAGTATGACTCCAGATCCTTTTCAGCATACTACCACCTAGCCAGTTATTCCCCATTTTGTAGTTGTACTTCACTTAGGAAGAAAAAATCATAACGTATATCTTGTTGATTTCAGACTAAAATTTATCAAGGTCATTTTGAATTCTAATCTTGTCCTCTGAAGTGCTTGCAACCCCTCCCAGCGTGGTGTCATGTGCACATTTTATAGCACAGTCTCCACTCCATTATCCAAGTCATTAATGAAAATATTGACTAATGCCAGACCTAGGACTGACCCCTGCAGGACCCCACTAGATTCACCCTCCCAGTTTGACATCAAACCCTTGGTAAGTAGCGCCTTTCAACCAGTTGTGCACCCACCTTGTAGTGATTTCATCTAGACCACATTTCCCTAGTTTTCTTATGAGAACTAAACATCAAGATCTCTCACATCTATTACTCCTCCTGCCACCATCCACTAGGCCAATAACCTTGTCAAAGAAGGAAGTTAGGTCAGTGTGGCATTATTTGTTCTTGACAAATCTGTGCTAGCTATTCCTTATAATTCCATTATTCTCTAGGTGCTTACAAACTGATTGATTGATTGTTCCACTATCCTTCCAGTTACTGACGTTCGGCTGACTGGTCTGCAATTCCCCCGGTTCTCTTTGTTCCCCTTTTTAAAAGGCAGATGCCATGTTTGCCCTTCGAGTTCTTTTGAAAACTCATGGATGGGTAAGGTTCCAAAGATAAGTGATACCAATGCTTCAGCTAGTTCCTTAAGTATCTAGGATGAATTTCATCAGGCCCTGCTGACTTGAATGCATCTAACTTATCTTAATATTCTTTAACCTGTTCTTTCCCTATTTTGGCGTGTGTTCCTTCCCCTTTGTTGTTAATATCAACTGTGTTGAGTATCTAAATCACCATTAATCTTTTTAGCGAAGACAAACAAAATAGGCATTAGACACTTCAGCCTTCCTGAGCTCATTAGTTGTTAGCTTTTCTTCCAAACTAAATAGAAGGCTTACAGTTTCCTTTGTCTTTCACCTGCTCCTAATGTATTTATAGAACCTCTTCTTGCCTTTTCTGTCCTTTGCTAGGTGTAACTCATTTTGTGCCATAGCCTGATTTTTGTCCCTGCATGCTTGTGCAGTGGTTCTCAAACTTTTGTACTGGCGACCCCCTTTCACACAGCAAGCCCTTGAGTGTGACCCACCTTATAAAGTAAAACTTTTTTATATTTAAACACTATTATAAATGCTGGAGGCAAAGTGGGGCTTAGGGTGGAGGTGGACAGCTTGTGACCCCCCATGATATAACTCACAACTCGCTGAGGGGTCCCGACCCCCAGTTTGAGAACCCCATGTCTAACTCCACTGTAAACAAGTCCTATGGAGAAATTCTACTTGTGCTCAAACACTGAATACTTATCAAAACACAGGGTAATGTTTGAGGATTAGTGGAGGACCCAAAGCACAGCTGATGGCCATTAATACTGCAGGAAATGCCTAGGCCAGTGGTTCTCAAGTAGGGGGTCTGGGGCCTCCTGTGGGGCCGTGAGCATGTTTCAGGGGGTCTGCCAAGCAGGGCCAGCATTAGACTCACTGGGTCCCAGGGCAGAAAGACGAGGTCCCACTGTAAGGGGCTGAAGCTCAGGGTCCTGAGCCCTGCGACTTGCAGTGGAAGCCAAACCCTGAGCAATGTAGCTTTGAGGGGCCCCTGTGGCATGGGGCCATGGACAGTTTCCCTGCTTGGTACCCCCTAATGCCGGCCTCGGCTTTTATACGCAGAAAAAACAGTTGTTGTGACACAGGTGGATTGTGGAGTTTCTACAGCAAGTTGGGAGGGGCCTCAGAAAGAAAAAGGTTGAAAATCCCTGCCCTAGGCTAGGGGTTCTCAGCCTATTTACCATTGTGGGTTGCATAGGCAGCTCTCTGTGTGTTAAGAGGGCTGCATCCACAATTACACACACTATGGCCCTGATGATATCACATGGGCCACAGCTGTGTGCTGACTGGCCACAAGTGGCCTGCGGGCATCCAGTTGAGAACCACTGCCCTAGGCCAGTATAGCTTTTGTTTATGCTTAGAGGCAGATTAAGGAAGCTCCAGGATGCCAAGAGATCAGACTCTTTACCAGGATAAACAGCAGCTCAGAAACAGCCAGAGCTCCAGCTCCATGGGGAGCTCCAGGTTTACAGGCTAGTCTGCAAGCTGTGAACCCAGTAAACGGTCTCACTTGCTAGTCTAGTTGCCAGTCTTTTTTTTTTTTTTTATATACTAGTTTACAGTATTCCTGTCTCAATACATTAGTGTTTAGGGGATTTTAATCTGGCTCTAGCCTGGAGCCCTTTGGGAATGTTTTGGCTTCTTAATCTCATGAGAGAAAAGTCAGATGCTTGCCCCAGTGAGAAAGTGGGCCCTCCTATTGCTAACAGTTGTAATAGTGTAACTTCATGGTACTGCTACCCTGAGGTGTCCTTCGGCCACCATCCCCCTGCTGTGCTCTCATGGCTGAACAGGAAAGATGTTTGAGCCCAGCAAGCTGCTGCCCAACCTCCTCCTACCACCATCATTATTCCTGCCGCTGCAGGAGGAAGCAGCTTTCAAAAGTTAAATTTTGCAAATGCAAGTGTTGCCGGATTGCGTTGGTAACCATCAACTCACAGCCTCTGCTCTGGTTCCTGACTTTGTAGTAGAGGTAGAGAGACAACATGACCAGGTCTGCCAGCACGTAGTAAATGGCAGTGTAGACCTGCAGGAAGAAACACAATTGTCAGTCATGACAGAACCGCCTCCCTTAGCTCATCACAGATGGACCCCCAGACTGTTCAGCTGAGCAGCTTTCCTCAGTCTGAGGCCTGGTCTACACTACGCGTTTAAATCGATTTAAAGAGCGTTAAATCGATTTAACGCTGTACCCGTCCACACTACAACGCCCTTTATATCGATTTTAAAGAGCTCTTTAAATCGATTTCTGTACTCCACCCCGATGAGAGGAGTAGTGCTAAATTCGATATTAACATATCGGATTACGGTTAGTGTGCGTGGTCATCCCTAGCCAGGTTATCTAATGAAGGGCTGCCTGATTTATAGGGGAGTGGGTAACACTGAGTCGGAGACCGCGGATTGACCCCGATGGATATAAAGAAAGGTATAGGGGAATACTCCGACAGGGGGGTCATTAGTCTATGCACTGGTATCCCCCCAGAGTGTGGCGAAGAATTTTCAAATATGAGTGGCTAGATTTAGGGGATCTCTACTCCTGCGACTTAGAGTAGTACACAAATATAGAATATAACATGGAATGAAAGGTCAACTGGCTCTGTGAAGGTTCCAAAGACCCATAACCCCTGACTTCATAGCTGCGCTGAATCAGCCAACATGCTGGAGAAATTCTAGAGGGCCTAGCCAGTGTTGAGGAGCTGACACGTTAAAAAAGGAGGGAATCGCGGGCGCAGCAGATTCTCAAGAGGGTACGTTTTCTCCCTGACGTAACGCGAAGTGAGACACGAGAAATTGCAGAAAAAATGTCACATTGCAGCCTAACACTAGGCCCCCCAACTGGTACTGTCAGAGGCCCCGGCGAGGCTCGCCTCCCCCTTCTCCCCACAGTGAGCTACATTGGTGTTTGCTTCCTTTCTAGGATGCCCAATTCGGGTTAACTTGGGAAGACCTGAGAATGTTCTGCTATAGAGAAAACAAAGAGTTATGTCAAACTGTCATCGGATTATTCTACTTTATATTATGGATTGGCCAGGTAACTAGACCTTAAACGCGAGTCTAATGGGGGGGGGGACACTGCGGACGGTAGGCCCAGAAGGTTTGGTGGAGAGGGAAAGCAACGGGTGGGGTGGTTGCAGGGCACCCTGTGAATACTGACAACGGACATGTGTGCTGCTGATAACACGGTCCTGTATACCCTTGGCCCTTATTCTATGAAGGACTGACTATTTTAGGAAGACATAAGGGATGGGATTGACTAGTCCCAAAGTGAGGTCAATCCCAATTTTTGCTTTTTGCTTGTGCCCGCCCGGCCGATTCAGCACAGGGGCATCTCATATGATACGCAGCGCAGTACAGAGGGGAGATACAGTATCGTCTATTGCCAGTTTTCTCTCGGCAGTAGACGGTAACATGAACAACCGGTACCATCTCTGGCATCATTGCAGCAAGCTGAAGTGCTGCTGTGTAGCGGTGGAGACGCCTTCTCTCTCGCCGCGGGTCATTGCGAGTATCACATAGCGGGGTGCCCGGAAAAAAAGGCTGAATGGGCTTCCGCATGGTGTCCACTGCTATGCGTCTGGTCGCAGGGCAATGCCAGGGGAAAAAACGGGCTGCGAAGAGGATTTGTCAGCCTGATGTGTTTCCCGGAGGAAGGAGATGACTGTACAACATTTACCAGACACGCTCCGCGAACAATAATGATTCAACCCCAGAAGTCCGAAGGGGTGGGGGAGACTGTGGGAACTTCATGGGGATAGCTCAGCGGAGTAGGCTATCCACAATGCAACGCTTCAGAAATCGACGTTAGCCTCGGACCATGGACGCACAACGCCGAATTACTGTGCCTAGTGTGGCCGCATGAAATCGAATTTATAATATCAGTTTTATAAAACCGATTTTAGCTAATTCAATATTATCCCGTAGTGTAGACGTGGCCTGACTATAGAGGACCAGCTAATGGCCGCTGCAAGGCCCTCCCTTGATACAGCCAGAGGCATTGCACACTGGCTCGTATCATCTCCACAGGCCACATCCAGAATGAGGGAAGCTACAATGTAATAGGTATAATCCTGGTCTCTTACACAGCACTTGTCATTAGTAGAGCTCAATGCACTTTATAGAGGAGGTCAGTAACACTATCCCCCTCTGTAAAATGGGGATAATGTACATCTCTGGGGCTACACTTTCACCATCCTGATCTAGCAGGAGAAAAGACGCCCTGCCCTGGATTTTCACCAACTAGCCTTGCCTCCTGTAAGAAAATGAATCAGAGAGAGACAGACAGACTATGCATGAAACTGGGACATCTCTTGGTCTTAGAGCAAAACTTCCTTCCCTCAGGCCACAACCATGACCTAGACAGCCTCCAGAAACTCAAGGGCTTCTCTTTGGTTCAGAGCATCCTTCGGAAAGTCCATAGGGCAAGAGACGTTTCTTGCCCATGTGCTCAAGAAATTAATTTGAAAGTAAGTCAGCTGATCTTAGCTGCCTGTAACGCTGGAGAGAGCAAGATGCTGGCAGAGCTTAGACCCAGAGTCCCAGACTGCACACCAGCCTCTATCCTGGGTCAAATCTGCTCTGTCAATCAGAAGGCGATCTTACTGATCAGCCAGGGAGAAGGGTACAAAGCAAAAGCCCTGAGCCAGACATGCTGGCATGTTGGAGAGTTTTTACTGCAGATCCCATCTGCATGGGTCAGGCCCATCTCTAGTTACTGTAACAATCTTGCCCTATAAAAAAGGGGTAGAACAGCAAGTAAAATCATGGTCATTCTTTTAATAAGTGTCCTAACTCCACTCCCCCTCTCCCTGGTGACCCCCACCCTCTACGGAGCACTGGCTAGGGAGACACTGTCATACCACTGAGCCAGGTCTTCTCCTCCCCTCCACCCACACAGAGAATCCAGACACTAATCCTTGCCAGCCAGACTCAAATCACAGAGAAAAACCTAAATCATTACCTGTAGAGGCAACTGATTGGCCAGGAAAGAGCCTATTAGATTTAAGGAATCTCCTCCTAGCCATCCCAGCAGAAAGTATATGGAGAGAGCCTGGTCCATATTACCTGTTTTACAGGCCTGGTAATATTGGCTGTGGAAAAAGAGAGAGAACAAATCAATTCATCAGTACCCCAGTGGAGCAGAGGCCAGAGGTTCCTTGAATGTGGGACCCCTGATGATCTGGATGCTATGTTAGTTTTTAAACTCAGCAGAGGAGTACAAACCAGCACCAGGCTAAGAGCTTATCCACACAGGGAAATTTATCAGCAACACTGTTGCAGTACAGCTTTACGGTACAGTTCTGCTGGTAAGTTTCCTCACGCAGACAAGCCCAAAGGCACTGACCCACCTGTGGGTTTACCAGGAAGAAGAGCTGCAAGGAGAGCGTTCAGTGGGTTCCCTCCCCACACTGCCACAGCCCATATTACAGGAAGTCACATACATCAAGAGTGAAACCCCACATCGTAGGAGGTACCAGTACTGCTATTTTTTCCTCTTCTGCCCCTAATCAGGACCTTGTCGAGGCCTGTGGAAAACTGGCTCTGCTGATCTACCAGCCAAAGGCATGTCAATGAGAGCTACTCTAACCCCAGAGGGCACAACTGTTAACGAGGGCTGACACGGGAAGGGAAGGAGGGTATGAAGAGTCTCTTAAATCAACTAGCTTAATCCAAAAATTCACTCTCTTCACTCCAAGTTAAATACCATCACCTTTGTGCTGTGGGAAATCCAGAGCAGAACCACCTTAGTCACATAGCCCATGACTGCTGCCTGCCACCCTGAGGTCTACCAGACAGCAACAGCAGGGCTCTCAGAGCTCAGGCTTATCTGGGGTGGTGCAAGTCACACTGGAGGAGGATTGGCAGAGTTGCGTGGGGGGATACTTGCAAACCACCTGCCTGCACTGTGCATAGTGTTCACCACCTCTCACTTTCACAAAGGAAATGTTTGGTCTAATGGTTAGAACAACAGCCCGAGAGCTAAGACTGCTTCTATTCTTGGTTTTGCCACCAGTTTGCTGTACGATCTTGAACAAGTCTCAGTGCTTCAGTTTACCAAGCCAGGACCAACAATGCTGCTCTGGGTCTGATCGAATTTCAAAGCCAGCATGTAGGGAAGGGACCGGGGGCTACGCCTCCATGGCCATTCCCCCTTTTAGTCAGCATGGGGAGCAGGTTTAGCATACTTTGCAGTAGAAGGAAGTACAAGGTGCCACAGCTTCCCATCACAGGCAACCTTCTCAAAAAGCAGGTTGCCCTGCATTAGCCTATTGTGAGATGAAGAGCTATTGTTCACTGCCAGCAAAAAGCCTGTTCAGCCTCTCAGTTATCTGGCGCTTCATCGCAGAGGATAAGACTGCATCAGCTGATAATCCCAATCCCCTACCTCCAGCAGCAGCCACAGCTGATTTGCAGTTCAAAGGCCCTGCTGGATCCCTCCCAGGCTGGCCCTGAGGATACACTGGTTCCTGTTAAGCTCCCCCACAGCACATAGGAAAAGTTTCTATCAGAATCCCCAAAGAAGAGGAGCCCGGCAATGCACATCAGACAAGAGTATGGTTCCTGCTCACTCTTCTCTGGGTAACAGATCAGCTCAGTAGGTCTGCCTGACAATCTGCTGATTCAGCCAAATCCCTATGGGTTCAAGAGTTCGTTTGGCAATGGAAACTGAAAGTCACTCAAGGCAGGCATCTCAGGGTGTGGCTGCAGGGGGTGGGGGGAAGTGAAAGAAACCCCAATGTGCAAAAGGCAGGTTTTCAGGCCCATCTTAGAAGACAGACTGTTCCCATCCCCTCCTTGAATCTACCTAGACAGGAATATTAAAAGTCAGATAACAGGCACTACCATGAAAGTTTCAGCAAGAAGATTCCCCTTCACTAGGCAGCCCCAGGTGTTAAGCAGCCCTGCTAGTTTCCAGTGCAGCTTTGTTCAACCTTTAGCTGGGATGATGGGCTGTTCACCTCTAACAAGAGATCCCTGCCCTGCCTCTGTTCCCCAGACAGCCCCTCAACAGGCTGAACCTCTATTTTTAAAATGGGATCCACAAACCAATGCCATAAGCCCCTTCTTCTGGCTGACTTTGGAGCAGCAGGTAACTGAACGATCCCTGAGCTGGGCTAATATAGCCCCTATCACCCCAAACTTACTACAACCCCTGTGAAATGCAGCTAGGTACGTATGCAGCACACTGGGCAACAAGGGGCAGGACACTGGAGCAATCGCCCACTTATATGAGAAGAGCCTTGAGCTCTTCCCTGTCTAGTCTAGACAGCTCCTTGGTTTGTTTAGAAGCAGCACGGATGATTAGGATAGAGGCATCCCAGTTTCTGTCTCCTACCCCCTCAAAACAGGTTGTCACCCTCTATTTGTGCAAAGGGCTTTAGAGATGGAAAACGCTAAATCACTTTATTGTGAGTCTAAGCTGTGGTGTGTTATGCACAGATCCCTGCTTCACCCAGTATTTTATTCTGATTGAAGTGATTGATTTGAAGTAACATGCTAAGCACTTGCCAAACATTACTGAGAGCTAAATTCCTCATAAGCTGTGTGGCCGCACAGCAGCCTATTTAGTGCTGCGCAGGGACTCAGGGAGCCTGCGTGGGCAGGACCTGCTGCAGCCAGGGGAGGGGTGACCCAGCCCCAGCCCGGACCTGTTGCAGCCAGGGGAGGGGTAGCCCAAACCCAGCCACGGCCCAGGGAGCGGCACCTATCCCACGGCCCCAGCCCAAGAGCTGCTGCTTCAGGGAGAGGTGCTTCTCTCCCCCCAACCCCCAGGTGTTGATGTAGGGAGAGTGAGCTGGGAAGGTGGGAAGTCCTCACTCCCTGCTGTAGCCCCAGAGCACCCTCTTGCACTCCAAACCCCTCATCCCTGGCTCCACCCCAGAGCCTGCACCCCCAGCTGGAACCCTCCCCAACCATCTGCCCCAGTCCCTGGCCCCACCCTGCAGCCCTCACCCCCAACCCTGAGCCCCACCCCACAGCCTGCACCCCCAGCCGGAGTCCTCACACCTCTGCCCCAGCGCTGAGCCCCCTCCCACACTCCAAACCCCTTGGCCCCACCCCCAGCACATGAATTTTGTCACACCTCATCTCCATATTGGTGCGCATAACAAAATTCATTCACATGTGCAGGAAAAAATTAGAGGGAACACTGACCAAGAGTGCTCCTTGCTCTGAATCTGCTCACAATCAGAGGTTGAGGGAAAAGGAAATAAGCAATTTATATAAAAGTGAACTTGATTCACTATATGCAGTCTGACCAAAGCAGATCTTTAATACGGACTTAGATGTTGGCATGGCAGAGCCTAGATCGGATTTCCTGCATGTCTTCCAATAGCTTCAATGTCACCGTCTAAACAACTCACTTCTCTCTCTGTGCCACACTCTCTATTGGTCTGGAGCAGACACCAGTACTCCTGGGAGGGTTATGCTCTGTTGACTCCTGGCTCAGTTCATGCTTTGAGGAGCATCTGTCACTTCCTGGATACGTTCCTGAGTCTCCACACTTCATTCCACTGGTTAACGGCAATGGAAAGACTTGGGCTAAGCTGCCCTATGCCAAGTCTAACTGCTGCTGCCTCCCTAGGCAGTTTTTGTCCTGAATAAGATGTTAGGTGTCCTGCTCAGAGTGCGGATTGGCACCCACCCACTGGGTCAAGTTTTGCAGCCAAAGAACAGGGCTTGGGCAGGGAGAGTACAGCTTTAAAATGGTTTGGGAGGTGAATGGATTCCACTGAGGGCAGTTTTTAGCCCAGGATGCTGGCACCACCCCAAGATCTGACCCGACCTCCTTCAAGCCCCTGAAAGAGTGAAAGATGGCCTGGGAACAGGGCTGCACCAGTGCTATAGGGGCCAGGAACAACGTCGTCTCTCTAAAGACAGGGGGAACTACATTTAGAGAAGAGGGGATGAAGTCTACATGCTGGGACAGAGTAATCAGATACCATTGTGGCAAGTCTTCTCCAAGGTGCTGATGGCATTTCCCCACATCCCAGCTTTTGAGGGGATGGACGGGGAGGCTTAGAAGGTGAAAATAGACAGGGAGTGTCGATAGTCCCTGACATATTAATTGGCAACAGTAGCATCTCACCCATTACGGATTTGGGTTTTGTAAACCGGTTCATTGTCCAGGTGCCTAGCACACATGGGGAGATATTTGCCTGGATCTTCAAAACATAAGTGCATGCTAGCTCTGCCCTACCGAGCACCTGCCACAGACTCTTCAGAGAAAGGCTAGAACGGAGGGGAAAAAACACTAAGCACACTACATGTGAAAGCAGTGAGAAGAGTTTCTCCTGCAAGTGGGCAGAAAACTCCCCCCTGAAAAACAAGAACTAAACTATTGTGGGAAACAGAACCATCAACTCCTTCCTGGAGATCCTGCCTTACGAGGGCAGAGAATGAGAGCTTGCTTTCTATGAACCACTAGCTATTATTTAGCTTAGTCAATCACTACCCACCCTGGTCCAATTGGGCTAAGCAGGTAGTTTATCACAGACATTGCAGCTGGGAGCTGATGGCCAGAGACTGGGTTTAACCGACTAGCAAGGTAGTGACACATGCCTTCCAGTTACAGCGAGCACCCAGCCTTGACCCACTTCCAAATCTGACTGTTGTGCCTTTTATAGGGGTGTCTAGGGCAGCAGGATTGATACAGACATGCTCAATCGTATGCAGATGGATTGCATTCCTAAGCTTAAGGATGAGTCACTTCCTGGTTTAGGAACAGTCACCATGAGTTAGCGCTAATATGGCAGTCCAGCCAGACCCACACCCACACCTTCCCATTCCATGTGGGCTGCAGACAAAACTTAACTTTCAAGAGACTGCTGAGCTCAGCCTCTCCAGACTGCTTTCCTCAGAGGTTCTTGTGTACATGTGATCTGCATGTCAATCTGATGTGTGGGGAACGACCCTGCTGATCTGCTATATGCTAACTTGCTAACCACAATTTATGCATAAGCAGAACTACCACTAAATGTGAAACAACCTTACTGTATATTTAGAAGTGAAAAAAGCTCTCAGAGCATCGGCATTTTCCTTGCGTCATCCAATCTACTGTCTGTCCTTTTAACAATTTTGCATAACACTTTAGGCGCCTTTAGGATCAAGCTATACACAAAGAAATCACTTCAGCCACTGAGATGCACCTACCTTGTGGATGGAATGCTACAGCTGTTTAACAGCACACAGCAGCACTAGCAATGAACAATGCCTTGTTTTGTGTGGATGACAAAGCTGAAGCTGTACATTGAACTACTATTCCTTCTCCACTAGCCCTCTCCCCATTTTAAACCCAGCCCTTTAAAGCCAAGGCCAGTCAAGTCCTTCACTAGGGCAAGTCAAGTTGCTATGCTCAAGATTTCCAGTGAAGGCTCTTGGCTTTATGTTTTGGAAGCCATCACAAATGGAGAAGGAAAAACACCAGCCAGATCTAGGACTCCCTCCACTGGGCATCCAGGACATGCACCTGGTCTGGCAGCATAAGAGTTTTACTTACGGGAAGGAAGCTCCTGCAAAGCAGAAGATGGAAAACAGAGCCAACACAATACTGGTGAAGTCCCGGATATCCTGGGCACACTCACTGAACACATCCCACACCCATTGAGATCCATTGGGACAGTCTGAGAAATTCCCTCCCAGGGAACCTTGCCAAAGCTGAGAGTCCATAGCACCATCAACAAAGGGCCAGCCCTTGAGGGAGGAGGCTGCAGCAGTCAGACAGCAGGAGAGATATCTTTAGCCAGACACTGAACCTGTTGGAATAAATGGGGAGAAGGAAAAAGCCTGTATTATTAAACAACAACATGGCACCAGATGGCTCCTTTCAACTCTAGTTTGTTGGTTTAAAGCTGGCTCACCTTGCAATTAAACAGTTACTATCTAATGGGCCTCTAGTGGAGAGGTAATCAGACTGAATTCCTTTATCAGCAGACCAGTCTCCAGAACGGTCAAGTCAGCACTAAGTTCACTATAAACAAACATAAGGGCTACGTGGCATGTCTTTCCAGTAGCATATGGGGTATTGACACATCCCCTCACTCAGCCTGTGCTTCTCACCAAAGCAAATGCTCAAGAGTGGGCCTTTAAGACAGATTTTTAGGGGAGTCAGGTGACTGTAGGAAGTAGATCTGGCCCCAGTCACCTGGGTTCATCAATGATGACTGAATAAGAGATGCAGCAAGACAACAAGGGGGACCCTTTACAGCTACAGAATATTTATTTCTTCCTCCTACTCCATATGACCTCATTTTCCTTCCACAGGAACAGTCAGTGCAGAGAAAAGAAAAAGCAAAGGGCTGTTTTTTGTTTAAAAACAACTGCTCATCTGTCAGGCTGGCCTGGTTGACTGGCTGTGCAGAAACTCATACTAGAGAGTCTCATTATCAAACTGCCACAAATCAGAACACCTGAATTGCCTTCTCCATTGAAATATCAGCTCTGATCCTCTTCTCACTGTGGGCTCTGAAAGGAGTGACCCTTCTGAAGCCAGCCAAATTAGAGCAGGATAAGCAAGAAGAGAATTGGGCCCACTGTTTGGATATCCACTGGCTCTGCAGAGACACAGTGCTGGCACTGGCGGGACATCAGCAATGGTATGGACAGGGGCAAGATCTGCCTATGGAAAACTCAGGCCATTTGATAGTAAAGGGGCAGCCTTCAATCACATTGTGTTTTGGGAACAGACAAGTGGATAATGGAGAGTTTCAACTAGAACCAGAGATGTTTCCCTCTTCTCTCCTACCCTTCCATGCCACTTTGTTCCCTCTGAAAGGCCCCATCTCCCCCTGCATCTCTTCACTGCACTGTAAGAGGGAGAAGAACCCAGACAGAATACCACCACAGTGCCAGGCCAGATGATCAGAAGTGAGAACCTCAGATTTGATTAAAATTCCTCACTGAGGTCCACTGGTTTAGCCATGGCTGGGAGAAAACTACTGGCTGTTCAATAAGTCACATCATTCCAGCCTTGGCTGAGGTATATGCCTCAACAGGAAGAGTGTTGCATAGCATGAAGCAGGAGCACCTGTAGTTCTAAACTGAAGTTCAAATTCACTGCTGTCCATAGCATCCCCTGAGAGCAGCATATGCAAGAAGTCACCCAGAGGACATGTGCAACCAAACTGGGGACAATTCATAAGCTACGGATAGGAAAAGCTATAGCTCAGTGGTTTGAGCATTGGCTGGCTAAACTCAGAGTTGAGAGTTTAATCCTTGAGGGGGCCATTTAGGAATCTGGGGCAAAAATCTGTCTGGGGATTGGTCCTGATTTGAGCAGGGGGTTGGACTAGATGACCTCCTGAGGTCCCTTCCAACTCTGGTATTCTATGATGTTGAGAGGAATGGGGGTGCATATGCTGGTAAGTGAAAACGTCAGTTAACTAAGAGGGAGGGAGTGTGGGTGCAGAAGGGGACGCGGGAGCAGGTTGGGGTGCAGGGTGCTCGATCCACAGGGTGCTCACCTCAGTCAGCTACCCACAAGCAGCTCTCTGTCCTGGGTGCTCCTAAGTGGAGGCGTGGCAGGCAGCTCCGCCCACTGCCTCTACCTGCAGGTGCTGCCCCTGCAGCTCCCATTGGCTGTGGTTCCCAGGCAGTGAGAGCTGCAGAGCTAGCACTCGGGGCAGCGCATGGAGCCACTTACCGCACCTCCGCCTAGGAGCAGCTGGGACAGGCAGGGCTTGTGAGCAGCTGCCCAAGGTGAGCGCCCCCTTTTACACTCCAACCTGCTGCCCCAAAACCCCTCCTGCACCCAAACTCCCTCCCTAGAGCCTACACTCCACACCTCCTCCCGTGTGTCAACCTGCTGGCCCCACACCAACCAGACGATAAACCAGAATTTCAATGACAATCAGAAATGCTGGTTTAACAGAGCTTTCCGGTTGGTGAAGTGCTGGATAAAACAGCTTTTACTGTATATTGGTATCACATACTCTGTGGACAGCTGGTTCCTACTGTGCAGCAGATTACACAGAAATTGCTCCTGCACCCCCAAAAGCAACACGGGAAGGTGAAAATTTCACAACTAGGGATTCGGAGACATTTCCGTTGGAACTCTTTTCTTCCATTAACTCCCCCAGCATCTCTCAGTGCATGTAGCTAGCCTACATGAATAAGCTCCGATCTCCACTGACTAGTGGGGATAGCAGGTTCTGACAATGGAGAGGGCTAGGCTTATTCTCTCCCCCCAGATTTATGCCGGAAACAGGTCTCTCCCCTTCCTCTGAGAGAGGACTAAAATGTTTTCAGTCTTTCGAGAGCAATCTACAGCCATGCAAGCTACCAAGATGGCCCCGAAGCTTTAGCTACACATCACTCGAGGACAGAGACAATGATTTCTCTAACCAAAATACCTGCATGAAAGGATCTTTGTTCAGAGTTTAGTGATTTAACTCATGTCCAGACATGAGGTCAGGGGTGAAGTTGGTGCCAATACATTTGTGCATCATCAACTCTACTCAGTGGCAGATGCTGGTCAGAAAAGTTTCCATTTCTTATTACCGCTACGCCCAAGCCAAGTGGGGCTCTGTTACAGACCCCCAAAGTTGTTCCTTGAAGTACAGCAGCTGAAACTTGCACTTTGGCTACCCTTTGTAAGCCTGGATGACTAACCACAAGGTTTCCATTTCATACACAGATGAGGTACTTCACCAGCTCATTTAGCGTGGTGTTTGTAATGCTATACAAAAAACACACACATGACCTAATTATACCCCATGAGCAGGAGATCACATTGCAGCTGATCATTATGTGCCAACAGTGACCCACTTAATAATGATACCTTACTCTGCTTCCATCAGAAGAGCTCAAAGCACTTTACAAAAATAAATTAAACCTCAAGAATACCTGTGAGATTGCAATTCCCATTTTACAGATAAGAAAACTGAAATGAAGTCTCAGGGGCTTGTTCAAAGCCAGTCGGTCACAGAAGCCAGATCTCTTAGGTCCCAGGCCTACACTTGATCTATCAAGCTGATATTCGGTTGTTAGAGGAAAAGGGAGGTATCAACTGGTACTGACCGAAGTATGCTGCCTACACTGCCACAGTTTAATCACTTCTCCATTTGAGCACAGCTCTGTCGGGTCTAATCAGACTTGGATCTCATCCATACTACAAGGGCAGCCTCTGCACTGGCACAATACTTCCCCTCCCAACATACAATCATACCTGAAGCTTCAACAGCATCACGCCTCTGATGATTCAGAACCGCCCAATAAGCTCCCAAACTACAAGCACCTCGCAGTGACAGGAAAAAGTAACCTTAAAGCAAAATGAAACATAGCAATTGATTGTATTTCTAGGTTAATCTTTCATTAAATAAAATTCTGGTGTAGATGAAGGGGCAGGGAAGGGCAAAGAGGGGTTATAAAATACTAATACATTGGGAAAGGAGGTTCAAATCATTCTGGCCTTCCCATAATGGTGGAAATCTCTTCTCCTGTTCCTTCTGAGCTGTCCTCTCCCATCTACAATTGTGCCAGGTGCTTCCAGGAACACTAGATATTTCCTAGTAAAGCAGGTCCAGGGCAGAAATATCAGTGTAAGAGATTCTGCAGATAGGCAAAATGTGCCCAATTGGAGTTTCGCACAAAGGGACAGAGGGCTCATCATCCATCCCATTTCCCAATCACCACAGACCCACAAATGTCAGTTTAGGGGCCTATGAGAGACATCATTATGTTGGAATATGGGTTGATAGCAGCTGAAGTCCTGTTAGATCATCAGTTCTCTCCACAGGAGATTGTTCCCCCATCATGGGTGGGAAGGATATGCTTTTCCTGTGTTAACACTAGTTTCTATTTATTGGTTTTCTAGGATGTTCCATTGAATTGAACATTTCAGGATCAGCTCTCTGAGCTAAAGCCCAGTACAGGACATTTGAAAACAACCCACAACGCCAATTTTAACTGGACTTGAGGGCAGTTGGATATCACATGATGTCCAGGAGTTAAAGTAAGGAGGAGGGGAGTGGGAGGATCAAAAAGTGCGGTCTCCCCCTGGCTTAGGACAGCAATGCTCCCTCACAGCTGCTTCTCCTTCTCTCTGCCTAGAGTGGTAAAAGCTCTCCCTCCCTCGCCCACTTCAATCTACTGTGCCTCTACATTGCCAGGTGCCAATGCCAATTCGACCCTATCACAGGGGACAAGACCATCCAATGAACCCTGAAAAGGGGGTGAAGAGAGACAAAGGGGCTCCTTACTAGGAAACGTTCAATAGTTCTTTTGAGTTTCCTCCTGATCAGTATGTAATAGGCAGCACAGTCCAGCGGACAAAGCATCGGGGGACCTGGTTTTTGTCCCTGTGTATTGTCACTGACTGACCTCGAGCCAACCATGTCCCGTGCCTCAGTTTCCCTATATGTAGCATGGGGATAATGACACTGCCACTGCCCCCCAAAGCAGTCGGAGGCAGAAGCGGGCAGGGTTATTACCGGAACTTGTGCTCACTGGGGTCAGGAGCCGGGCGGAGAAGGAAAGGGAGAAATGCAAACTACAGTTTCCCTGGGGCTGTGGGGACTGGAGCGCGGGTACCACAGGGAGCCAGACTCTGCTGCAGGGGCAGGGGAGAGGGACAGGTCCATTGTGGGGCAAGATTTAGGAGCTGCGCAGCATCTCCCACCACCCCCGAGACCTCAACGTCACCTCTCCAGCCTCGGATCCCATCCCTAGGCACCCCGAGCCCCCGTGCGGCTGCAGTGCCCCCCAGCCTGCCGCTCTCCAGCCCCACCCCTGTGCACCCC
>NC_133791.1:15297494-15323082 GCF_003597395.2 Chelonoidis abingdonii
ACAAATCAAGTTTGGGCACTCTGCCTTACCTCCTATGTAGCTCTTGCAGGCATGTAGTTGTCTGTTCCCAGGTGTGTGTGTGGTCAGCATATGAGGAGATAAGAACAGTCTATGCTCTTCATAACTGAACCGTCTCAGGGATTCTACCAGTGGGTACTGACACTCTCAGGCTTCAGAGTCTTCCTCCTCCCAATGATTGGCTTTTGGTTGCCCTTCTCACTAAGACCAGAGACAGAACAGTTGAAATAACCAATTTTGTATGTGTCTCTTTAGTAACCGGTGAAGGAGATGGGGATAGGAGCAGGCAATAACCACTTAACATATCAATGCATAACGATGGTACAAGCTTACAGAAACCCCAGGCAATAGGGGGGGGGGGGGGGGGGGGGGGGTAATCTGCAAATTGCGGTACACAAGGAAGCCAATTATAGGTTACGAAATTGCTATGTTTATTATCTAATAGCCATTTAAGGGAAAGGTAAAGACCTAGAGGCTCAATCCAGCAATCTACACAAATTTGTCTCATTTCGTTTCTTCGAGGGCTGGTGGCACATGCCTGTAACAGTTAGTTTTCCCCTTCCTCCTGTTCAGCTTATGTAGAGGCATAAAAACTATATTGTGGAGTCAGTTCAATGGATCCCGCCTCTCCACGATGGAGCAGTAAATTAATCGTGTTTAGATTGTACACTCTCCGAATAGGGACTAGTGTTCATGGTATATGTTCAGCATCTAGTACAGTGATCTAAATGTGACCCCTCCGTACTACTGAATACAGATATTGTATAATAACGACCACTATGCTGTCCCCAATATGGCGCGCAAGTTAGCGAACCTAATCTTGTCCAAGACAAATCATAAGTAAACAGCTAGTGGTGATTAGATTTTTAAAGGATTTTCTCGCTGCAAACATGGAATGTTCCAGTAACACAGATGAACAGTGTATTGGAGAGAGAGGTTTTTATAAGACCTTCAAAGGAACCTGTCACCACCTCACGCAGAGCACACCCAGCACGAGACCCTGAGTGCAAAGGGCAAAATAAAGCCCACACATAGGAAGGGAATCAAACAAGTGACCAGGGAGTGACACCTGGCTCCAGTCTGGGGAGCCTGACAACGCTGATGGCTTTGGGTCCTCAGTGTGCAGCTGCAATAAACGCCAGTCAGTGCTGTCCCTCTGGCGAGGGGTCAAGGATGGTCGAAGGAGTGAGTAAGTATTGCACAGAGACAGGTCTATGTGGCAGTTCCCATGCTCTGCCTAAAACAACAGGAAGTCCGCGGCACCTTAAAGACTAACAGTTTTTGGGCTTAAGCTTCGTGGGTAAAAACCCACTTCTTCAGATGCATAGGAGGAAAATTGCAGAATAGGCATAAATATGTATTGCACATGAAGAGAGGATATTGGGTTCCCACTCATAAGGTAACATCCTGCTCTTCATGCCAGTATATATTTATGCCTGTATCTGCAATTTCACTCCATGCATCTGAAGAAGTGGTTTTACCATGAAAGCTTAAGCCCAAATAAATCTGTTAGTCTCTAAGGTGCCTCTGGACTCCTCGTGTGTCTTGTGGACACAGATAACATGGCTAACCCCTCTGATACTTAATGCCCTGACTGTCTTCCCACACACACAACCCGCACACCCCTCGGTCCCTGGAGCCTCTCTCTCTACCCAACACCTCACCTTGCGGCTCCCAGCAGGGTCCCACTCCCTCAGCGTGTGAGGGACAGACCCTAGACTGCAGCCCAGGTAAAGGAGATGGATTCCACCCTTCCCTGGAACGGTGGGACTCTAGGCTTCCCGCTCCACGTGATACCATGTGGAGGTAGGGAGGATATTCAGCAGGGCAGCTCCTGCCCCCCACTACCCCACCCCCCAGCACACCTCTGCACACACCCCCCATGCCCAGCTCCCGACCCCTGCACTAACCACCTCCTGGGGCCACCACTCTGGCCCCGCCTTCTCTTACCCCCTCCCCCTGCGCCATGTTCCCACCACCCATGCCCTCTCAGCCCCCTCATCTCTTACTCCCATGCCATGCCCCACCCCACCTCAATCTGACACACCCCAACCCAGCCCCGACGACCCCTCTCATCCACCCCCCTGCCCACTCTCTCGGCCCCCACCCTCCTCTTACCCCCTCCCATGCTGCCCACCCCGTGCCAGCTCCCACACCCCTTAATCCCAACCTCTGCCCCCTCCTCCCCCCCGCAGCTCCCCCCTTTACCACCCAGTGGCCCAGTTCCCTCCTGACCTCCCTCACCCCACCATGAGCTCCCCCCGCCCTCTGACCCTCCCCGTGCCCACTCCCCGCCCCTCTGACCCCTCCCGCGTGCCAGCTTCCCCCCTCACCCCATTGCAGCTCCCCGCCTCTGCACCCCCTCTCCCGTGCCCTGTCCCCTCCCTGACTCCTCCGTCACCGCCCGTGCCAGCCCCCGCCCTGACCCCCCCGTTGCCCCGCCCCCCGTACCTGCGGGCCGCCCCGGCCGCCAGAGCCCCGCGATGCGCTCGGACGCCCCGCCCGTATATATGGGCCCGTGTCCAGCTCGGCCTCCCGCTCGCAGGAAGGCCCGCAGCAGCGCCCGCTCGCCTCCTGTCCGGCGGCCCCGACTCCCATGTGCCAGCACCGAGGCCGGCGCTGGCGGCAGGCCGCCCGGGACGCGGACCGCGGGTCCCATGGCGGAGCAACACGCGGCTGAGGGACGACCCTCAAACCGCCGCAGCGCCGGCGCATCCTACTCGCCGACTGCGCCGGTCTGGGCCACGCTAGGAACCGGGGGAACGGACTCACTGCGCCGCGGCCTAGGGACCGTCTCCACAATTCCCACGATGCGAAAGGAAGCGGGGCCGGCTCATGGAACCGATGCGTCCCCTCGGTCGTGGCTTCTACTTGTGTCCAAGAAAAGTTCTGTTCGCTCGTGGTTGCAAGGAAACGTCCCCATATAAAGTGAGTGGAACGGTGCCTGTGATGTTGCAGAGTACTGCAGGCCGCCTGAAACAAGAAGAGGCGTGAACTGCCGCGGCACCCCAATGGGACTATTAGACCCCAAACGCCAGCAAGACATGTTCCTTTCTGGCAAAAGGTCTGTTTATACAGACTCTTGATTGGGGCCTGGATGAGGAAACACAAAGTGTTTTCTCTTCAGCTTGCGAGGTGAGTGGCGCTTCAACATTGTTTCAGACACCTTTAAGGCCATGGCTGATACAAAAGAGCTCCAACTGTGGCTCCCCCGGCACAGCACCTTTCCCCAGCACTCGATGTGGTGAGCAGAGCCTCACAGGGTGTTTCCTGGCCTGTTTGATAGCCCCGCCCCATCCACGTTCATATTATGCGCTGTTAATCGGTTGGTCCCCCACTCAGAGCAGGTCAGATGACACTGGTAAAAAGCATAGAGCGCCTAGTGCTGCCGGCTCTATCTTGGCAGAGCTGCACTGGTGCTAGAGCCATGGTCCCTCACTTTTGTGCTGGTGATCCTTTGCAATAGCAAGCCCTCTGAGTGTGCACCCCCCAATAAAATTAAAACCACTCTTTAATATTTTAAGCACGTTATAAATGCTGGAGGGAAGGCGCGGTTTGGGTGGAGGGCTGACAGCTCGCCACTCCCCATGTAGAACTTCAACACCCTGAAAGGGTCCCCGACCCCAGTTGAAACCTAGGTGCTAAAGGCCAATGGGGGACGACATAAGAAAAACCTCCATACATGCAGACAAGACCCCAGTGTGTGTATTAAAATCCTTTAGCTCCCGGCCCGGCTGATGGGAAGGGCAGCGCGGGTCACGTGCAACTGAGCCTCACAAAGCGCTGGCTCGGGGGGGGACGGGAGCCGCGCGCCCGGGAAAAGGCGTGTTGCGGGCCGGCAGCGCCTCTGCCCCGGCCTCCGCCTCCCGCCGAGAAGAGCCGGAGCCGTAGTGGGGGGTCGGCCCATCGCTGGAGAAGTCGAGCCTGGGCGGTGCACAGGGGGACACATGCGGGCCCGAAGAGGTTGGAGAGCGGCAGCTGGGGGCCACTGCAGCCGTAACGGGGCCCAGGGTGCACTGGGTGTGGGCTCGGGAGCGGGGAGGCTGGGGGCAACTGCAGCCATACAGGGTCCCGGGGTCGCACAGGGTGGGCTTAGGAAGCAGCAGCCCGGGGGCACTTTGCACCGTATGGGGTCCGGGGTTCCGGGACCAGGTCGGAGGCTGGGGAGGGATGCTGGGGTCTCAGGAGTGGG
This sequence comes from Chelonoidis abingdonii, assembly GCF_003597395.2. Lineage (NCBI taxonomy): Eukaryota > Metazoa > Chordata > Testudines > Testudinidae > Chelonoidis > Chelonoidis abingdonii. The sequence continues at coordinate 15,301,705 of NC_133791.1, forward strand.
GGAGACTCTGCGGCAGCCCTAGAATCTTTGCCCCACAATGGACCTGTCCCTCTCCCTGCCCCTACGGCGGAGTCTGGTTCCCTGTGGTGCCGCACCTCCGTTCCCCGCGCTCCAGGAAGCTGGTGTTGCATGTCTCCTTCCTATCTCGCCGCTCCGCCCAGCGAGCACAAGTTCTTAAATAACCCTCCCCGCTTCTGCCTTCCGACTGCTTTGGGGGCAGTTGGCAGTGGCGTTATCCCATGCTCGCTGTGGGAAACTGAGGCCGGGAAGGGTTGGCTCCAGGTCAGTCAGGTGACAGTGCACAGGGACAAGAACAAGTCTCCCTGATCCTTGTCACTCGACTGTCAGGCCTTATTCTATACGGACAGGAGGAACTCAAAGACTATCAGACATTGCCAGTGAGGAGCCCTTTGTCTCTTTATCACCCCCTTCCAGGGTCATTGGAGATGGCTCGTCCCCTTGGTGACAGGCGTAGTTGGCACTCGGCACCTTAGCATGCAAGGCTGGGTCTGATGGACCATTGTCTGACCCAGTATGGCTGTCCTCATGTTAACAACTTACTTCTAGTATATAAGTGATATGCTGTTAAGGGAGTTGCAGTTTCCCTTTACTGGTGATTATGAACACAGCTTAGAACATTTGTCTTCACACTGTCTGCCAGTGCGTGAGCAGAATCTTAGACTTTCCCTTCCTTTCTTCCCTGCAGGGCCCACTATTATATCCGGAGAGCACCTTCTACTTTATATACTGACTCATCCAACTCTGGTTTGCTGTCTGACATTGGAATAGGACAGCTGATTCAGTCTCAACCTGCCATGGATTCCATGTGTGATATGCGCAAGTCCTTGATCTTTGCCTCTTGTTCCTCACTAAAGCAAGGATACTTGCTCTACCTCACGGAAGGTGTAGGAACCCATTTAATATGTGCGAGGTCCTCATACACGTCAGTGGGAGAGATTGAAGGCATAAATAGCCAATCATCTTCCAAACTCTCTCTTCTTTGTCCATTACTCACAGGAGGTGAGCTATAAGTGTATTCCTTCCTGGAATGTAACTATCTCCTCAGTGGAGATCCTTCACCTCTCTAACCGCTCAGTGACAGACTTGAAGGTGGCAATTTGCAAAAGAAACTCAAAACAGACCAAAGAGAGAGCTGGAACGTCAAATTATATGCAAATGTAATACAATTAACTTAGTGTTAACGACTGGATGGTTGCGTATTATACACTAACTTGAATCTATTTCCCTTTAGTTAATTCTCCTCAACACAACACTTCCATGTTTGCAGGGAAAAATCCCTTTAAAATCTAATCACCACTGATGCTGTTTACTTTATGCATTTGTCTTGGACAAGATTTAGGTGCCTAACTCTGCGCAGCCATATTGGGGTACAGAATAGTGGTCGTTATTATACAATATCTGTATTCCAGTAGTACGGAGGGGTCACATTTAGGATCACTGTACTAGATGCTGTACATATACACATGAAGACATAGTCCCTATTCTGGAGAGTGTACAATCTAAAACTACAGATTAATTTTATGCTCCATCGTGGAGGAGCAGGGATCCATTGAACTGACTCCAAAATAAATGAGTTATGCCCTATACATCAAGTGAACAGGGGTAAGGGGAAAACAACTGTTACAGCCATTGTGACCAGCCAGCCCTTCGAAGAAGAAGAAGAATGAGAGAATTTGTGTAGATTGCTGGATTGGGCCTCTAGGCTTTTACCCTTTCCCTTATGTGGCTATTTAGATAAACATTAGCAATTCTGTAACCCTATTGATTTGGCTTTCCCTTTTGTGTACCGCAATTTGCAGATGTTACCAGTATTGCCTGGGGTTTCTGTAAGCTTGTACCATGTTATGCATGAATTTTAAGTGGTTTATGCCTGCTCATTATCCCCATTCTTCCTTCACCCTGGTTACTAAAGATGAAATACAAAATTGGTTATTTTCAATCTGGTTCTGTCTCTGTCTTAGTGAAAATGGCAACCAAAGCCAATCCATTGGAGGGGAAGACTCTGAAGCCTGAGAGTGTCAGGTCTCAGCTGGAGACATCCCTTGAGAGGTTACAGATGAAGAGCGTAGACTTGTTCTATCTCCATATGCCTGACCACAACACCCCTGTGGAACAGACACTACATGCCTGCAATGAACTATACAAGGAGGTAAAGGCAGAGGCCCAAACCTATGACTTTGTCCACTTGTCTTTTGTTTTGTTTTATCTAGGTTTACTTGTCTCTTCTCCTGCTTTTTATTGCAGGGGGTAGTGTGAGTACAGTGGTGAGGGGGCAGAGTTACACAAGGCAGGGAGGAGAAAAAGCAATGGCCTGTGTAAGGTCTAAACAGCTGGTACCATACAGTATCTCCTGGTGATTCATTTAGTACTATAAATAAGATCTCTTAAGTTCTAATAAGCTTTAGGATTTCCGATCTTTGCCTCCTGCTGTAAATTGGTCCTGTGCTATGTTTTGCATTAACAGGTAGGGAAATGAGTTTTTAAAGGGTGTAAATCCAGCTCTTCTAGTTCAAACAAAAGAAGGGAAACATTTTTATTATTTTTGGGTCTTGTAACTCATTCCCATTTGGAGAAGGGGGTGATCAAAAAAGGAAGCTAATTTGGGGACTAAAATCAGTTGACACTCCGTTTCACGATGTTAATCTTAACTGTGTGTGTAAATACACTCTGCAAAAGACCGAGATTAAATACTCTCTGTATTCCTCTACAGGGAAAGTTTAAGGAGCTTGGTCTGTCGAACTATGCAGCTTGGGAGGTGGCAGAAATCTATACCATCTGCAAGTACAACAGCTGGGTGCTTCCAACTGTGTATCAGGTGAGGGTTGCAGATTTAATATGGTCTACCAGACTTCTGCAGCTCTAGTCCCTCTTTACCCAACCTGGAGCTAGAGGGGCCTGTTCAGGTGGGGACTACTCCTCCAGGATGATCTCATGAAGCTTCACCCACTGAGGGCAGTTTCTGGGAAAATGGGAGTTGGAGAGTCTCACTGAGTAGTTTGGAAAGCCTAAGCAAGTCAAAATTCACAAACTTCAACTTTTATTCGTGTTGCAAGAGTCCTGGGAACCTGTCGCTTTATTGTGGTAGGTTCTAGGAGTCCCCGTCTCAGACCGAGACCATATTGTGCTAGTTACTGTACAAACACTGAACAAAAAGATGTTTCATTTAGTGTGGTAAGACCTTTTTGGGCAAGTGCAATTAGAAAGCAAAGTGAGGTCACTGCTCAGACGTAGTTAAGAGTATACGTGTCTGTCATTTCTTCCAGCAATTTCCTGGATGTGAAACTGACAATAATGTAATGTTTATCAGTACCATACACTGATCCGGGAAATGTGTTCTTTAGCAGGCACCAATTTATTGTGACCTGGGGACTGTCTGTTCTGACTCCTTCCATATGACACAAAATGTATCCACGGAGGGGGAGGAAAAGGGCTATTCCAGCTCCACTGGAATTTTGCACTTTTGATTTGAATGCAATGCAGATACATCATGGAGCTAAATGGGAGTCAATCTGTGCATATGCAATGATGGTTAAATAACTGCTGCAAAGGAACTTGCTGCTGGGACACACATTTTTTCAGGATATTTGGAAGGGGTTAACATGGGCAGATGCCTGTCTAAACAAAAGGCACAGTCCTGTTAATGCCATGAGCACAGATCCAGAGCACTTGGTTTTATCTCTGAATAGTTGTAGACAAGGCAAAGGAAAAGGAAAAGCAGAACCACTTTTTTCTGAATGTTAGTTAATTTGCCTTGCAGGCATGTGGCTTTGAAGTTGTCACTGCTAAATCAGGTCCAGTTGGTTGTGGGAAGTTAAAATCTGCATGTAGCTTTGATGCCGCAGTTTACTCAGGCACCCATGGTGATCAGTGGCAGGGCAGGGCAGTGACGGGCACGTCAGGAGTGTAGGTAAATGATGCCAACAGTGTTGACAATCCACTAGGAACGGGACTGAGCCACTTCATATAGGTGGCCAAATAGCCATCAAACGGCAACACGTCTTGATCGTTAGTAGCCTTCTGGATTCTCACCATCGGATAGGGAGCCCTTCCTCTTGCATTAGCCCCCCATAAGCTAGCCAGGTTCTACTCTGAAGTTCTAAGTGCTCTTTTTTGTTATAGGGCATGTACAATGCAACCACTCGCCAAGTGGAAACCGAGCTGTTGCCGTGCCTTAGACACTGTGGAATGCGGTTCTATGCCTACAATCCTTTGGCAGGTATGAGCTGGGCAAGGGTGAGGAGGAAAGGTCTGCTAAATGGGGTGGGGGATGGAACTGAACCAAACAGAACAAAAATAGGTCGGATATTGGCCTGCCTCCCTCTGAATAGGGCTCCCTCCACTTCAGCCAAATTGCCCCCACTAACAGTGGTCTAAGAAGTGAATAACAATGGTGGTGTTGGGATGAGTGGGTGGCTCAGGGGACAGATAATGAGCTACAGAGCCCTCCACCTGTAAGTCACCATTGAATGAGTTGCTCTCCATCCATTTCCTAGTTTACTTGTAGGTCTGTATCCCTGTATGCCACTCTTACAAACAGTCTCTGTGTCAGCAGAGATGAAGGATTGAATGGGGCCATGAAAGCTGATCCTTTGCAGGCCAAGGCAGAGGCTACCCATGCTGTGTTCATCAGTTTTCAGGGCTGCCAGGCTGACACCTTTCCCCAACACTAGATTCACAAGAGATATTTACATGTAGTAAAGTGACAGCTGTAATGACTCAAGTGTCTTGATGCCAAGAAGTCCCTCTTGTCTTACTAGGGCAGAGGGCCCCTTCCCTACAAAGGGCTCTGAATAGGTGGAGTGTTTACACCCTACATTTCACTTCTTGCCCTGTCCCATCCTGGGTTTTATGCCTGGGTTGCAGGAGAGGCCATGGGGTATACAAAGCTACAGTATTTTTTGCACGCTGTACAATTCCATGCACCACAAAATCCTGGCCACTGATGTTATTGAACCCCTGCAGGAGGGCTGCTGACAGGGAAGTACAAGTATGAAGATAAAGACACGGTCCAACCGACTGGCAGGTTTTTTGGAAATGATTGGGCCCAGATATACAGGGACAGGTAAGTTTCCAGATGGTAGAATGGCAGAGACACAGACTTCTCCTGAGGGTAGAACAGTGGTCCTCAACCAGGGCCCGAGGCCCACTGAGGGGCTGCGAGCTGGTTTCAGGCAGTCTGCCAAGCAGGGCCGGCATTAGACTTGTTGGGGCCCAGAGCAGAAAGATGAAGCCCTGCCATATGGGGCTGAAGCCTGGGGGCCTATGCCCTGCCATCCGGGGCTGACGCCCAAGCCTGAGCAACTAAGCTTTGCAGGGCTCCCTGTGGTGTGGAGCCCCCGGCTATTGCCCCGATTGCTAGCACCTAATGCCAGCCTTGGCTTTTATATGCTGAAAAACAGTTGTGGCACAAGTGGGCTGTGGAGTTTTTATAGTGTGTGGCGGGGGGGAGGCACTCACAGAAAAAGGTTGAGAATCCCTGGGCTAGAGTGTTACCCTTGATTCAGCCTAGATGAATCCCCAAGCGAAGATGCAGGAGAAGATACAAATGACTAAAGTTTGTTCAGTGATTATGCCCACAGGCAGGTGATCTCCCTCAGTTATTGCTGAGCAACTCTTACACTGTCCCTGTGCAGTGGTGCTTTGGCGCTCCCCTGCAGCGCTCGGGTGGTGGGAATTTGTTAACTAGAGGGATGGTTTAATGATCATAAAGAGAACGAGTGTGGTGGCTTTATTACAGCAGAGGATTGGGTACGGGTGCTTTCTACAGTCTAGTTCAGGGGTTCTCAGCCTTTTTCTTTGAGCCCGTGCCCCCAAACATGCTATAAACTCCACAGTCCACCTGTGCCACAATAACTTTTTTTCTGCCTATAAAAGCCAGGGCTGGTGTCGGAGAAGAAAGCAGGGTAGCTGCCTGGGCCCCATGCTACAGGAGCCCCCATGAAGCCACATTGCTCAGGCTTTGGCTTCAGCCCCGAGCGGCAGGGCCCTGGGCTTCAGCCCCGGGCAGCGGGGCTTTGGCTTTCTGCCGAGGGCCCCAGTGAGTCTAATGCCCCTACTTGGCGGACCCCCTGAAACCTGCTCACGGTCCTCTAGGGGGCCTTAGGCCCCTGGTTGAGAACTACTGGTCTAGTTCCAGCTTTGCCACTGACTTGTTCTGTGGACTTGCAAAAATCACTTAAATAGCTGTCTCCTCATTTGTGAAATGGGGGATATTGACCTTCCATACAGGAGGCTGAAGCTGAATGTTTGCAAAGTGCTTTCAGCTCTTGATGAAAGGCCTACAAGAAGAACAAAAGGTAGTCAGGTTTTTTCTGGCTAGCCATCTAACATCTAGTGCACCCTTAGTACACTAATGGTCTGGTATCTGGAAAGGATGCAGGGGCATGAGCTGGCCCCTGTAAACTTGTTTGCTGTATCTACACAATCTGTTATACTAGCTAGCTAAAAAAAAATTTAAATTCTGCACCAGTGAAATACAAGTTCTTGAGTCCGAAGCCTCAACAGGCAACATTATGCTTGTTAAACAGTGACTGCAGCATCCCTGATCTCTAGGGGAGGTTGCCTTTTGGATCACCCCAAAACCGTTTGGGTAGCATAGGCCATAAGGGCTGCACTGGGGACATGCAACAGTCCGGTCTTGGACCTGTTGGAGGTAGGAGTGCCCTTTGTTCTCTTGCCTGCAGTATGGATCCATGTCTGAGTCATGAGAAGCCAGAGATAGTTGAGTTAGTAAAATGAATGCTCCATTAATGTCTCCTTTGCTGCAGATACTGGAAGGAGCACCATTTCCAAGCCATTGCCCTGGTCGAGAAAGCATTAGGGCAGGCTTATGGCTCTAACCCCCCCAGCCTAACTTCAGCTGCTTTACGCTGGATGTACAACCACTCCAAACTTCAGGTAATTGCTTGACTTTAACATAAGACAGTTGGTATGTCCAAAGAACTGGAACTCTGCAACTGGATTTCTTTGGCTTTTCCTGCTGCAGTACATCAGCAGTGAGATCTGTCCTTTAATCCACTCAGACCCTACTGCTCTGTCCTTTTTGAAACCTTACTTTGGTCTTTCAGTGCCAAGCTGTTGCACGCAGCAGAGTATAGGAATGAATCAGCTGTACACTTCCCTTTGTATTTTGTCTCCAAGGCCTGAAGGAAAGTGGAAGATGTTAAATGCCCGTTGCTCTAGTTTTAACTTTTCTCAGCCAGCCACTTCCTCATGAGGTGATCCACTGGCTTTTCATATGGCCAGGAAATTAATGGTTATGTTCTCTTCCTTTCCCAAAACATCCCTCTGGCCACCCAGAGAGCATGAATTGGCAGCATTTGAGGGGTTGGCAAGACTTGAAGGCAGTGACAGCACACTGAGTTCTGGCCTTGTTAACAGGACTGCAGTTACGACATATTTCCCCAAATATCCAGTAGTTGCCAAAGAGCAACGTTCAGCTGAAAGACAAACAGAGCTGAAGTCTGATGTTTGTTACAAGATGGGAGGCAAGCTGGTTTTCCTATAAGGTAACTCCTCCCTTTCCACTGCAGGGTGCCCTTGGAGATGCAGTGATCATTGGGATGTCCAACATGGATCAGCTGCAGCAGAACCTCACATGCAGTGAAGAAGGCCCTCTGCTCCCAGCTGTGGTGGAAGCATTTGATAAAGCCTGGCATCTAGTAGCACATGACTGTCCCAACTACTTCCGGTAGAAAATGAAGGTAGCAAATTTAGTGTGGGGATGGTAACCAGTATCCTGGCATCTGAGACCTAACTCCTCCCATAGTGTTTGAGGAAATTTCACTCTTGGATCAGTGAACGTATTAGTGTCACATTGGGGTTTCCTTGCACTAGAGTTGAAGTTCTTCATACAATCACAAGCCTCACTGTTTCTATGCTGACTTAATGGTAGTTGCACATGGTGTCTAAGCTATAAGGTGTCTGGTTTTTCCTTAAAACTAAAAGCCATAATTGCCATGAGAATGTCCCTTAATAGGGCAGCTCCTGTTTTCACTTGAGCACACAAAATAGTGTTGTGATTTGGTGATGGAATTCATATAAGGAACTGGCGCTGTCATAGGGCCACTTGAAGTGTCCAAGTAGGAATGTGGATATTTGTCTTCAATCAGCTGTCAGAATAAAGCATTTTCTAACTCAGGCCATGCCTGTTTAATTGAATGTTGGGTTGTGTTTTGAATTTCTACTTAAAGCTGTTTTAATAACATTCAAACCCAATCACAGTAGCAGTTCCAAGGACAGTTGTGTTAAAGCGATGGAGTTCCATTAGGAAGGATGCAGGTTCCAATTTTGCTTGTGCTGTTCACTTATGAAGGGACTTTAGCCCAGTTACTTGCCCTCTTTCTAAGGCAAGAGCTGTGAAAACAAGCCTCTCTAAAGCTAGGAGAGGATCTTCAAAGTGCAAACTAGGCATTCAGAAACTGTCTTAAGCCATCAGGATTTCAGCCCAGGTGCAAGCTTCCTAAAACAGGTTTTGTTAAATAACAGAACTGCAGGAATAACCTTAATGTAGTTTGGCTCAAGAATGGGAACTATGCTGCCCATTATTTAACTGTTTAAACAGCAGTTTGTTTACTCCAGTCTAATGACATAACTTCCTCACTTCTGTTGAAGACAACTCACTTGAACAGTGGACAGCATACTCAAGACCAGTCCTAGGGTTGCTAATTTTGGTTGAGTATTCCTGGAGGTTTCATCACATGATAGTCTTTAATTGAAGATTAATCTTTAATTCCTGGAGGCTCCTGAACAGTCCTGGAGGGCTGACAACCTGTCTTACCTCTGGTGGAATTTTCCACAGGCAGTGTGTAACCTAAACATGTGGTTCAGACTAGACCAGTGGTGGTCAGCTGGTAGTTTTTGATCAACTGGTGGATCATGGAGCCTTTGACAGTTGACCTGTCTAGGGTTGTCAAACTGGGAGATTGTCTGTCTGTTAACAGTCCTGCAGTGGGGCTAAGGCAGGCTCCTTGCCTGCCCCGGCCCTATGCTGCTCCTGGGGGCGGAAGGGAGATTTCTGCACACTGCCCTTGTGTATAGGGACTGCTGCCTGCAGCTCCCATTGGCTGGAGATGGGGAACCACGGCCAATGGGAGCAGTGAGGGTGGTGCCTGCAGACAGGGGCAGCATGCTGAGCCTCCTCCCCTGAGGAGCTACTGCTGGACATGCTCTTCCTGCACTCCAACCCCCTGCCTTGGCCCTAAGACTCCCCCCTCCCCAAACTCCCTCCCAGAACCTGCTGCCCCTTTTGCACCCCAAGCTCCTGCCCTAGCCCTGAGCCCCCTCCTGCACCCCAACCCCCGGCTCAGTCTGGAGTCTCTCCTACACTCTGAACCCCTTGGCCTCAGCCTAAAGCCCACACCCCAGCCCAGTGAAAGTGAGGGTGAGGGAGAGTGAGCAACAGAAGGAGGGGGGATAGAGTGAGCAGGAAAGGGTGTTTCATAGATTCATAGACTCTAGGACTGGAAGGGACCTCGAGAGGTCATCGAGTCCAGTCCCCTGCCCTCATGGCAGGACCAAATACTGTCTAGACCATTCCTGATAGACATTTATCTAACCTACTCTTAAATATCTCCACAGATGGAAATTCCACAACCTCCCTAGGCAATTTATTCCAGTATTTGTGTGATTACTGTTGTTTCTACATTTTCTTTGAGGTAGATCCTGGGTTGCACTTAAATTCAAAAAGTGATCTTGTGCTTGAAAAGGTTGGAGATCTAGACTCATGCAACTGCTGAATTACAACTGGTCATGTGACTGCTTTACCACCACAGTGCCCCCTCTGTCTTGATCGTGTAGTTGCAACCTCAGTTCTGCATCCTAAAATCCTAACTACAGGATTTTGCCTGCTTCTGTAGATTGAGTATTGTACACACATAATCCTCACTGCCACAGCAGCTCTACTTCAGAGGTTAGTTACATCAATATTTGAAGTATAACTTTTAAGACTCTTTCCCCTTTCTAAGGGAATGAGTAGTTTTTTAGCCTTGGAGGTGCTGGGCCAAGAATCAGTTACAGAAAAATCACAGGTATTCTATGCTAGAAGTTGGAGTGGAGATAATTCTTCTATATCAATGGTTTTCAACCTGTAGTCCGCAGACCTCTGGAGTCTTCAGACTATATCTAGGGGTTCTGGTTGGCATTACCATAGAAGAGCAGTTTTCAACCTGTAGTCTGCAGAGTGCTTAAGATTTCAAAAGGGGTCTGCATGTGAAAGGAAGTTAAACTGCTGCTCTGTTACCATTCTACACAAGAAATATGCCATGCTTGAGGGAAGCTGCAGTAGTTCTGGTGATGCTTTGTTGTTAAACAGGCTCAGTGAAGACAGAAGGAACTTACTAAAAGGTGGCAGAGGCATCCTTTGGCTTCAGGGGTAATTTAGTCAAGTACCTGCTCTCAAAGGAGGGGAGGGATAGCTCAGTGGTTTGAGCACTGGCCTACTAAACCTAGGGTTGTAAGTTCAGTCCTTGAGGGAGCCACTTAGGGATCTGGGACAAAATCAGTACTGGATCCTGCTAGTAAAGGTCTCTTCCAGCTCTGAGAGAGGTTCACTTAGCTGTAGAATTAAGACAAAACCCAGCATCCTAGGTGCGATTAGCTCCTTTACAGAAGAACTGTTTAAATGCAACTTGGCTCCATACAACTGTCATTTCTAATGCAAAGTGAGCGGTTCAAAGGTAATTTTCTGTAGAGAGAAAGGATGATGAGGCAGTGAAGTAGATTTGCAGAGATATGGCTCAAGTTTGAACAATAAGCACAGCGTGGAAAGGGTTACACTTCCTACATGAAACTTTAGGCCGCTCTCAGGTTCTGCACATTTTCTCCTGGCCCAGGGATGCTCAAAGAGGCAGTCAGAGTCAGCACAAGCAAGAATTCAAAATTTCTACTTAATTTTTATATATAAACCATTTGCATCATCTTTGATAAATAGCAAGTCTGTAGGTTGATCAACTTTGTCCTACTGCACCTGAGGGAGAGTAGCCATGGGCTTTAGTGGAGTATTCTTGAAATAGAACAAACTGTCTCTGTCGTCCTATAGCAGGTCTTTTAGTTAATTGTCATTTTCTTCATCGTCGTCCTCCTCCTTCTCCTCCATCTCTGAGCTTTCTTCTGCCAACTGCTGGAAGTCTCCTGTTTCAGAATGCCACATGCACTTCATGGTCACTTTAAACTCTGCCATCTCATAGCCAAAGAGTTTCTGAAAGGGAGACAGGAACTTTGTCACTCATACTGCTAAGCTTCCACATTAAGTAACACCTTTCAACTGGATGACGACAAAACTGGGGATGTAAGCAAGAATCAAAGGGTGCATTTTAATATAAAGATAAGTTGTTCAACTTGAGGTAGACCAAAAGCATGAAGCTATTTTAATGCAGACTTTTCCCTTCAAACTCGATTAGATGGATCCCTTCCTCAGTCCATGCCACTCTCAGGCAGCTATGATTTTACTGCTGGTTTCAAAATGCACAGTATAAAACTAGAACGCAAATGCAGGATTCATATCTCAACATGCAAGACATTTAATTCTTTTAGCAATACCTGGTCTATCATTCAATCATCCTAGTAATTTCTACTTGTGATCTTAGAATTAAACAATACCTGTCTCAGCACAGGGTATTTCTCAAGTGATCAGCTGGACTCCATCTGCATCTTGGGCTATTCTTCCAGCTGGTCATTAATCCCCAGTCAAGTATTATTGCTTAGCCGCCAAAACAGCTCTTAAGGATGCATATTACAACCCTAATCAAGAGCAGCTATGCATTATTGTTAATAGCCAGAACTGTAGTCATTTGATTTGAGTACAAATGGTGTCTCACACTGAATTCAATCTGCTGGCCACACTGATTTGTAATTTCATGAAAGATCCACAGGCCTTGTTACTGGATGGAAATAGTGGCTGCCTGTGAACTATAGCTGCATAACTGCTGCCAATACATTACTCACCAAGACACGAGCCTGTTCAGGGGTCAGAACATCCCCTTCCTTGCAGACTTCATAATCAGAAAGCAGTGTCACGACTCCTGCAGGAACAGGGAGAAGAAGGAGATCCAGGCAGGGGGATGAATACCACATGAGGTTAGAGAACACTGGAGCTGCTGTGGTGATCAGAGCTCCCAGCCTGGTTCTCTGTTGCTGACAGCATAGAGTAATGAAGCTTCAACTCAGCAGCACAATAAATTGGTTTGATTTTTACATAGGCAGACAGTTCTGTGAGGAACTGTAATATAATGTAAGGCATGTATCAGTTTTTGAAATTGATATGCAGTGTAAACCCACTTCAGCGACTGATCTCTTAGCAGGTGTTTGCTTCATACCTGTCCTCTCCCAAATGCTGAGTCCCACAGCTCCCCCATTTTCATGCAATTACTAGTTCAGGCTGCTTCCTTCCTCCCAATTCCATTGACAGAAACAGGAGACTTCACACGACAGCCTGTGGCTTTGCCAAGGCATATAATAAAGTAAATAAATTACATTTTCCATGAGAAATCCTTGTGACCTGCAGGTCAAGTCCAGGTGACTGATTTGAAAAACCCAGCCTTGTAGGAGATGGGGCTTTCATCTGGTGCTTGGCTTATCCTGACCAGCTCAGAGACAAGAATATTACAATACAGAATAAACAATTCCAGTGCCAACCATAGGAGGAGGAAGGGGCGTTTAATATTAGATGTTCCCTGCTGAACATATGCTCTGACTTCTGCATCCATCATCTAACACTCTCCCTGCCAGGCCTTTCTGCATATATGCTGACCAAGAGGTTACCAACATTTATTAAATAAAAGCCAGTAAGTCTGGAATAATTTTAGTGGCAGAAAGTTAATTATGATCATATGCCCCAGTCAGCTCACATACCTTTCTTCAAAGCCGTTGGCAATCCCAGCTGCCGTAATTGAGGCTCCATGGAGTGGGGAAACTGCTCCAGGGGCCCTGTGTCCAGGCTTACTGTGAATGTTGCCTTGTTACCTGCACGGGCAAAGTCCACCTCTTTGAACTGAGAGAACCATCTGGGGGGTGGGAAGGATACAAGAGTATTACTTATGTAAGAAACCTCCAGCTACAGAATAAACCTCACTTGGGATGGGTCAGCCTTGGAACTCATCTATCCTACTCCAAGAGGTGCGGACATTGTGAAATCAGCATCTGTGGGTTTTGTACTACTGCTCATCACTGCAGTATCCAAACACCTTCCATGCACAACAGATCAGCAGTAATAAGGCCCAGAGTAATTTTTTTTTTGGCAGGGAGAGTGTCTTGGGGAGGGTGGGGGATATGGGGGAAAAGAGAGTAAGTGATGTTGTAAATGTTTTGTTGATGGTGGAAAAGCTCTATGTGTAAGCAGGGTTGCAGTTTTTTCTGCTACCTCATTAAAGAAATGTATCCTTTTCAAGGTAGGTTTACAATTCCCTCCTTGCCCCAACAGAATTCCTCTAGTTAGCCTGGGTCCCCAGGCCAGGTTCCCAAGAGATGTTCTACTGCTTACACACGCTCTCTCCTGCACAGGCCAGCAATACCAGAAGGTGATTTGTACTTGTGTCCATGTGTGTACGTAACTCTTGGGGATTCTGGAAAGCTTTTGCAGCTGTTTGACCCCACACTAACTTCACAGGTAAGTGCAAGATATTTTAGAGCAGGGATTGGCAACCTTTGGCACACAGCCAGCCAGGGTAAGTCCCCTGGGGGGCCGGGCCGGTTTGTTTACCTGCCGTGTCCACAGGTTCGGCCGATTGCGGCTCCGCGCTGCGGTTTTCCATTCCAGGCCAATGGGGGCTGTGGGAAACTGCACGGGGCGAGGGATGTGTTGGCCACTGCTTCCCACAGTCCCCATTGGCCTGGAGCAGCAAACCGTGGCCAGTGGAAGCTGTGATCAGCCGCACCTGCGAACGCGGCAGGTAAACAAACCGGCCTGGCCCGCCAGGAAGCTTGGCATGTGGCTTGCCAGGATAAAGCTTGCCGATCCCTGTGTTAGAGCACGAGATTCAGGAAAGGAAAAGTCCAGTCGGCTGTGTTTGTGGGGCGGTGGGCCGGAGATTGCTTAAGCAGTTGCTCACCATGTGGCATTAGATTTTACTCTTATGGAGACCACCCAGTTCAAATGGACAAGTGTAGTTCAACATCTCCAAGAAAGCAGCCGTGTGCGTCAGAGTGTAGCACCTCCCATTCTCTTTTCAATCATGGCATAACCTGCTGTAACTTCCCCCTGCCTTTCCCACCGTAAGTCTTTCCCGTCGCAACTCCAAAGGGAGGTATGCATCCAAGCATTTTAAGCTGAACATTGCCATGAGACCAGCATCAAGGAGAGCAAGAGAACTGCTGCCAATAGCAGCTACTATTTCAGTGCGGGAGAAGAAGCTCAGTCAACTTATTCTTTCTCAGTCAAGATGCAACACTGGTGGCCACTATGCCCCTTTATTTGCCCCCCTCCCCCGATACTTACTCATTCACTTCTTCTTTGGTGCGATTGGTGAACAGGAGACCCACTTCACCTCTTAGGTGTTTGCTGACCTGGAAGATAAGCAATATGTGGAATTCAGCAGTGCGCTTAACCTGGGCTGTGCTGAAGCCCCCTAATAGCACAGAGTTTACTCGGGAAGCCCAGATAATTCAGAGGACTCAACCCTCAGATTTGCAGATCTTGACTAATCAGCCCCAATGTGTCTTGCAGCCCTTTGGTGCTGTGAGGAAGACTAAATTAAGATGTAGATGGCAAGTCTATTTCAGGAGACTTTTCCTCCTGACATGAAACCTGTTCTGTGGCTGAAGGAAGCAGTGGCTTGGCAGGACATTCCAGATATAAACTCTAGAGAAAGGAGTTTAGATTGTGGGAGGCGGGAAAGGGAATGAATCACTGGCCTAAGAAAGAATTAAAATCAAGATTCTCAGATGTTCCATGAAGAAAAGTTGGGGAAACCCCATTTGAAAAGTCACTATGATCTAGTCATAGAATTGCTGAAGAAGAAAAAGGAGTTAAACAGAGAATTTTTGGACTCCTGTGAGGGCTCTTAGCATCTGAGTTTAGTTTTTCAAACTGTAGTAAGAATTCCATAAGGTTGAGGCTTCAAATTATTTTTAAAGCTTGGATGGAGGAATTCAGACTATTCACACACTGACTGCAGTCCTCCTTCAGTGAGAGGCTAAAAAGATTTGAAGACATCTGCTAGTGGAGGTCCTTCGAGCTCTCCCAACAATTCTGCCTCCACAGCAAGAAGAAGATTAAGCAGCAATGGCTGAGAGATGCCACTTGTACCTACAACCCAGACCTTCAGGTCTGAGTTGCTATAGTACTAACAAGGAATGTCCCCAATTAGGTATCTTGTGAGCAAGGCACAGTGATTTTATCCCTCACCCCACAACACGCTGGAAGGAGGAAGGGAAATGCTGCAACATCCTTGTGGACCTTTCCTTTGGTGAACTGATTAAAAAGACAAATTTCTTACTGTAGTGGAAGAACCTACGGTGAAGAAAGCTACGCTGACCTGAAGCTAACCACCACCAGAGTCAAAAGGCTGCCTACACTAGAAATGGGAATGTTGTCAAAGGCAACTTGCCTAAAAATCTACATATCAGTGAAGGACCGGCTTTATCATCATCATTGTGGTAGTGGTTAGGCACCCCAGTCGTGGATCAGGACCCCTTTGTGCTAGGTGCTGTATAAACACAGAGCAGAAAAATGGTCCCTGCCCCCAAAGAGCTGACAATCTAAGGAGTCTCAAACTCAATTTACCTTAGGGCCAGTGCCAGTCCTCAAATCCTCCCAGCAGGCCAATAATGTCACTGAAGATGGTGTTCACGCCACTTCCCAGCCCGTTTCCCACCATTTTGCCTCGCTCCCTTGGCCGCATGCCGCCCTGACTCTGCCTGGCAACTAATGATGCTGCCTCCATGGCTGACTAGTGATGGTATCTCTGTCCCTCTCCCCCACCCAATGGGAGCTGCGGGGGCGGTGCCTGCAGCTGGCAGCATGGCTGTATGGGTCTCGCCTCCGCTGGCAACAGCAGGGATAAGAGAATCACTTGTAGGGAGCCGAGCTGCCCAAGGTGAATGACACGTTGCTGAGTGCAACTCCTGGGAGGGTCCTAGGAGCAGCAGATGGAGCAACATTGGGGGGAAGGGCATGTGAATCTCTCCTGCCCGCTTCCCTGCTCCCCGTCCCCCAAGCTGGCAGCCTTGAGGCCAGATGAAAGAACTTTTTAAAAAGTTTCCATGAGCTGCAGTGGGGAGGTTCTCGGGCCAGGACTTTGAGACCCCTGATCTAAGTATCTAAATCCCATTTACTACAGATGGAAGTGTATTGATCCATTCTGACTCGCTAAAACAATTCTTTATTTTCTCTTGAGATTTACAGAAAATAAGGCTTACTTCCAAAACATGCAAAAGCTATGGAAACCACAACATACCTGGTGTAAGTTCTCTTTGTACTCATCAGCTGGCCCCCGTCCCAGTGCCACCATCATAACTTTGTTTTTCCCAAAGAAAATCCTATTGGAAAAGAAGGAAAAGAATCCATCATGATGGGCTCAGTACATCTGCAGAGTTGAATCAGGGATGAAGATGGGTTCTCAATCGGGGAGTCGCAGCCTCTCCCTTTTTAAGGGTTGGGGAAGGTGATCCTGAAACTTCTCTCTTGTAACCTAAGAATTAGGAAAGTGACTGTTCTGCCTCAAACAGGAAAGGGAAGGAAGGTGATAGTCACTGTATCACTTTAGCTCTACGTGCCAGTGCCTGAAAGATGCACCTGCCATGGAACACTGCAGTTGTTTAAATCCTAGGGTTAACCCCAGCACTACAGCCAAGAGCCCCAAGCTACTTCCTGGAAACTATCCTCTTGAGGGGTGGAAGAGAATTAAATTCATAGAGCTCTTCTGGCAGCTTACCTCCCCCTCCCACAGAACTAAGTACAGTAATCTAAGCTATGTATATACCTATAACACAATATTCATAATCGAGATTGCTTCCCCTCGTGGCTAGTGGAGACTACTGCTCACCTGCTGTGCTTCCAGGCACTTCTGATATCCTTCAGCTTGTTGTTTCTCATGTTGACAACAGAGAAGATAAAGAGATATTTGTAGGTGTCCACACATTTCCGCAACTATAGGAGAACATGATGTTGAGCAGTTATAGCAAACATCAGAGAAATCCCCATTGCATACCAATGCGTTTCTGCAACAGCTTAAACACAGAAGATGAGATGGAAGGATTGTTCAAAAATTCTGTTCATGGCAACATCTCTAGCACCCCAGCAATATCAGACACTCCATGGAACTAACAACTATGATTTTGATGTGAGAGTCTCCATTTGAACTAATCAATTGTAAAACTTTTTTTTTTTTTTACATTAAAATAAACTATATATTATACAACACACACAGGATTTGCTAAACTCTCTTTTTCTCCAACCCGTAGCCAGCCAGCCATAGCGATCGTTCACCATTTGGTCTGTTCCGACGCAACCGCGAAGGCTTGATGGCCTGAGAGTCCAACATCAGAACAGACTTGATGAACCCATGTAATAGGAGGTCTGCCTCTGGGCTGCCTCCACTCCTCAGTTGGTAGAATTTTATCCTGGATGTTACAAGCCACCTGGAGTACAGCATTTGCTGGAACGTACTGTGGCATCCTTACGACATGCCCAAAAAGCATAAGGTGCCACTTGCGGACAATGGCCCCAGTAGTCTGTAGACCCAAACGACCATAAACATCTGCATTACAGATGAAGTAATTCCTCTTTATGCCCAATATATGATGTTGACATTGTGTAGAAAGCCTCCAGCTTTGCCCAGTCCATGTGGCATAGCGTCCATGTTTTGCAGCTATACAACAGTATGGGAAGGATACGGCTCAAATAAATCCTGAACTTGGTTGTCATACTAAGATGATGTTGATTCCATATCTGTTGTAAACGGCCCATGGCAGATGCTGTGATGCCAATCTGATGGGAAACCTCTGTGTGAGAACTGGAGGAGCTGGTAAGTATAGAACCCAGATTGCAAAAGCTGGAAACTGATTCGACAGTTTCATTGTTCAAAGAGATTGGAGTCGCAGGTGGACCTGGTCTTAGATTTTGCAGTTTTGACCATGAAATATGGAGACCAATCTTAGTTAACTCCTCCTCCATACGCTGGAGTGCCTCACAAAACCTGTTGGGACTCTGTATTAAAAGAACAATGTCATCAGTGTAGTCAAGGTCTGTGAGCGAGGGATCACCGATCTCAATGCCTGTGAACCTGACGGAATGCTGCATTATGAAATCCATTGCCCGGCAAAAGAGTGCAGGGGCCAGAATGAAAACCCTGCCTAACACCAGATACTGATTTAAAAGGCACTGACATCCGGTTCCCCAAACAAACATGGGCAGTGGTTCCATTATGAAGCTCTCTAATCAAGTCCAGCAAAGTTTTAGGGGCACTTATGCCCTTTAAGGCCTTCCATAACATGACATGGTCTACTGAATCAAATGCAGCCTTAAGATCAATATACGCTATGTGTAGGTGCTTCCTCAACTCGCGATGTATTTCTGACAATAAGCGAAGGGCCAAAATGGTGTCTAATGTGGACCTGTTCCTCATAAAGCCTGACTGTTGGGGACAACGCTTCCAATGCTGCAATGGCTCCAGGCGTGCCAGCAAAACACGCGCAGACACCTTCCCTGGAACAGAGCAAGGAGATCGGCTTGTAGCTCTTACATTCATTACGTGGTCCCTTGCCCTTATGGAGTTAGATCACAATGCCGTCCTTCCAGGTGGTTGGCAAGGTTCCAGTTCTCCACACCAGATGAAAGATGGCCAGAAGTGATTCAGCTACAGGATCAATAGCCATGATTAGCTATTAGCAGCTCTGAGGGGATGCCATCAGCACCATCTGCACGTCTGTTTTTCAGTTTAGAGATGGCACACTTCACTTCATCCAATGTTCGTGCAACAGTACAGATGTCTGGATCCGGAACTGCAGTCACTGTCAAATCATGCAGCTCTGAACAAGTGGCAGCTGGAGGATGGTTCAGGACACTGTGATAATGTTCCATCCAGCGTGAAAGAATGTCATCATCTGATTTACATGGATGCCCTTGGCTGTCGTTCACAATGCTGTTTGTAGTGACTACCTCGACCGCTAAAGTGCATTACACAACTCAACCATTAAGCCCACTGTCCTGCCCCTGGTAGAAGCCAATACCCAAAGAGAGCAAGAAGCCTCATTAATGTAGTTGGTCAAGTGTATGACCCAGTACACAGACAGCACGACAAATTCTTTTATGAGCCTTGTGGCACTCAGCTTAAGTCCTGAGGAGGTTTTACTGTATGCACTCTTTTTTTTTTTTTTTTTTTATAAGAAACTTAACAGATCTTTAATGAATCCATCTGACACAACAGTTGGCCATTCTCAAGTGCTTCTTTTCTATATTTCTGGGGTCTAGTTCAATTGCCTCTGTGTGTCTCAGTTTCCTAACATCTGTAAAGCATATAGTGAGACTTAGTCTGTGTAAAGTATATTAAGAGCCTCACAGGAGGAGATTCTACAGAAGGGAAAGAGCATATCTGTTTTTCTATGATATAGAATGGAAAACTAAATGCAGCACCTTATGACGTATGTTCTTACTTACCTCTTCTATTAAGCTCTGTTTGACTTCTAAGCCTTTCTTTGTGGTTTTTGTTAGGGAAACTGAAAGGAAGCAGATGAGCTTCAGCATTATTGATAACTTGGGGACTGGTTATGTAAAGTACAATTAAAAAGCACAGAAATGTGTCTGCCAAATACACTGAACATCAGCTTTAATGAACTCGAAGACTTTTCACTCATTTCTAGAAGACCATGTGCAACCTTCTAGCACTGATGCTTTGCTGGGCATGCCCGCATGGTTATAGCATCATGGTTTCCTTTACTGATTAAAACCATGAGCTACAAACCATCATTGAAATAAAACATTTCAAGGTCTCATATTGCACTGATGTGCAACAGCACATCACCAGATATTTGCATTATCCCTGGTAGGAGGCAAGAAACTCGTGAATAGAAAGTAAACATCTTTACTGAGGCTACCAAATTGGTTCTATAATTCCCAGACCAACTAACACAGCCTATTCTGCTTAATGTCTGCACACAATTCCCCCCCTCCCTCAGTAACAATGAGTCTGGTGGCACCTTAAAGACTAACAGATTTATTTGGGCCTAAGTTTTCATGGGTAAAAAACCCACTTTTTCAGATGCATGGAGTGAAAATTACAGATACAGGCATAAATATACACTGGCACATGAAGAGAAGAGAGTTACCTTACAAGTGGAGAATCAGTGTTGACAAGGCCAATTCAGTCAAGATGGATGTGGTCCACTTCCAATAATTGATGAGGAGGTATCAATACCAAGAAAGGAAAAATTGCTTTTGTAGTGAAGATAACTCCCTTCTCTTCTTGTGCCTGTATCTGCAATCTTCACGCCATGCATCTGAAGAAGTGGGTTTTTTTAACCAAGAAAGCTTATGCCCAAATAAATGTATCTTGAAGGTGCCGCCAGACTACTCATTGTTTTTGTGGATATGGACTAACTACCCCTTGATACTCACACCTCAGTGGTTCAGTAGCCAAATTAACAATCAACATTACCCAAAAGAGCCACTATAGTCTGAATCCGTTGTTTTGTGGGTGTATGACCAAGTAATCTACAATGAGTTTAATAACATAGTAAAAGCATCCTGAGTGGTTGTTAATTAAATCACAGTGTTTTTATGTCACATGCTGCACGGAGCCGCAGGAGCCACTTTCAAGAGCCCCTTGTGGCTCCCACGCCACAGTATCATGGCACTACAGCAGCCAGGGACCCACTGAGGGTGGAACAGACCCCCTGGGGGCTCCACCTCAGCGGGGCAGGGAAGCTGCCACCAAAACGCGAGTGGCCCTGCCCAGTTCCAGCGCCTTTAGTATGCACAAGGCCCCTGGCGCCAGGCGGGGAGGGCAGAGAGGGTCCCCAGCCCAGGCTCGAGAAGGGGAAGGGGCAGGCGGTGAGCTGAGCTGGGTGGGTGGATAGGGCAGAGAGAGCTCCCAGGCTTGGGGTGGGGGGTAGAGAGTGCCCCCAGCCCAGGCGACGGGGCAGGCGGTGAGATGAGCTGGAGGGGTCCCTGGGCGGGGGAGGGGCAGAGAGGACCCTAGACCCCCAAGCTTGGGCAGGGGGGTCCCTAGGCGGGGTAGAGGTAGAGGTGCAGGGGGAGGGCAAAGACAGCCCCCAAGCTCGGGGAGGGGGGGCAGAAAGGACCTGCAGGCTCGGGGAGGGGAGGAGGCAGGCGGTGAGATAAGCTAGAGGGCTCCCTGGACGGGGAGGGCTCCCAGGCTCGGGGCGGGGGGGGTCAGAGAGGGCCCCCAGGCTCGGGGAGGGGGG
>NC_133791.1:15323980-15362425 GCF_003597395.2 Chelonoidis abingdonii
CCGTCCCCTGGGTCTGGGCATCCCCCCTCACCGTCACCTGGGGTGGGAGTCTGGGGATCTCCCCCCCCCACTGTTCCCTTGGGCTGGGCATCCACCCCACAGTCCCCTGGGTCTGGGCATCCCCCCTCACCGTCACCTGGGCTGGGAGTCTGGGGATCTCCCCCCCACACACACTGTTCCCTTGGGCTAGGCATCCCCCCCACAGTCCCCTGGGATGGTGATGTGGGGATCTCTTTCCCCCCCCCAACTCCGTCCCCTGAGGTGGAGTTCCCACCGTCCCCTGGGTTTGGGTATCCCCCCACTGTCCTCTGGGGTGGGGGGCTGGGAATCCCCCCCCGACCCCGAGGGGGGTGGGCTGAGCAGCTCCTTTTTCCCTACTGTTGTCTCGGGCAATGGGGGCTGTGTCTGTGTGAGCCAGGGGAAAAGCAAATCCTGAGCATTACTCTATTTTAGCCTGAGTCTGACCTAGTTGTCACACTGGGTTTGACGGGTGCAGAACTGCTGCAGCTTTTGAGCTAAGCTTTGTGAGGTGAGCAGGAGCCTGCTCTGAGTTCTGTCCCTGGCCCCGAGCTGGCTTTCCCGCGTCACTGTCATGGGCGCTGGTATCTCTGGGGCAGAATGCATCCCCCAACCTTGCCATGGTTGTGTAAGAGCCCCAGCCATCTGTAGGGAACAGGCCTGCGCTGGCCATCGGAAAGGTGCATTAGCTGATCAGGTATTAGTCCTCCTGTCTAGGATTTAGAGCCCTTTGCCTCAGGAAGCTGCTCCCTGTCTCTCTTTTCTCTAAGAGATAGCTGAGGATGTCAATTTCTGATTCTCATTTCACTGCAGAGGAAGAACATGACCTTTGCACAGCAGTGGTTTTCAACCTAAAGACAAAGGAATATAGGAACTGCCATATTGGCTCACATTCAAGATCCATCTAGTTCGAAGTCTTGTCTCTGACAATAGCCAGATTTGTAGAAAGGAGTAAGAACCGTGCAGCAGGCAGCCATGAACCTTGAGGCTTAACGTCCCTTTCAGAATGATACAAAACTACTTAAGACAGCTAAGTCCCAAGCAGACTCTGAAGAGCTACAAAAAGATCTCTCAAAACTGGGTGACTGGGCAACAAAATGGCAGATGAAATTCAATGTTGATAAATGCAAAGTAATGCACATTGGAAAACACGATCCCAGGTCAACATATCAAATGATGGGGTCTAAATTAGTAGTTACCACTCAAGAAAGATCTTGGAGTCATTGTGAATAGTTTTCTGAAAACATCCACTCAATGTGCAGCGGCTGTCAAAAAAAGCTAACAATGTTGGGAATCAGTAAGAAAGGGGTAGATAATAAGACAGAAAATATCATATTGCCTCTGTATAAATCCATGGCATGCCCATATGTTGAATACTGCGTGCAGATGTGGTTGCCCCATCTCAAAAAAAGATATATTGGAATTGAAAAAGTTTCAGAAAAGGGCAACAAAAATGATTAGGACTTTGGAATGGCTGCCATATGAGGAGAGATTAATAAGACTGGGACTTTTTAGCTTGGAATATAAGGGGGATATAATAGAGGTCTATAAAATCATGATGGGTGTGGAGAAACTAAATAAGGAAGTGTTATTTACTCCTTCTCACAACACAAGAACTAGGGGTCACCAAATGAAATTACCAGGCAGCAGATTTAAAACAAATAAAAGGAAATATTTTTTCACATGACACACATTCAACCTGTGGAACTCTTTGCCAGAAGATGTTGTGAAGGCCAAGACTGTAACAGGGTTAAAAAAAGAACTAGATAAGTTAATGGAGGATAGGTTCGTCAGTGACTATTAGCCAGGATGGGCAGGCATGGTGTCCCTAGCATCTGTTTGCTAGAAGCTGGGAATGGGTGACAGGGGATGGATCACTTGATGATCACCTGTTCCGTTTATTCCCTCTGGGGCACCTGGCATTGGCTACTGTCAGAAGACAGGATACTGGGCTAGATGGGTCTTTGCTCTGACCCAGTATGGCCTTTCTTATGTTCTTAATGTTTGTTTTCATTAATTATGACGACACTGGGTATTCTTGATATCCATATAAATACCCAGTCCCATTTTGGATATTGTAAATATGGGCTCTTGCAGGTTGTCAGAGATATTTATTTATTTCCAGTCTCTTTCAAAGTGCTCATTGCACATCCATGGTGTCCTAAAACACGTTCTCCAGCAAAGTTATCCAATTCTGATGTGACCTACTGAGTAAAGCAATGGATGGGGATTCAGGAGACCTGGGTTCTAATTCTGGCTGTCACTGGCCTGCTGAGGGATCTTGAGTAAATCATGTAATCTATCAGGTGCCTCAGTTTCCCCATCTATAAAGCGAGGGTAAGGATGTTTATGTCCTTCGGGCTTTGAGGTCTGCTGATGCAAAGTGTTGTATAAAAGCTAGGTATTATTAATAAACTTTTATTACGTCTCTTCTCAGTTGCATGTTTGTGGGTCAGATGGTAGAAATCAGTTGATGCTACCCAATATGCAGAGAGCTCAGGGAACAATTTAATATGGCCCCAAAAGAGCTGTGAAGACCAGTGACTTCCTCTGTGCAAGGGGCCGTCTCAATAGAAGCAGTGCATGGCAACTCTTTTCATTGATGATAATACATTGTTTGGTTTGGTAGTTTTTAGTGAAGATGCAAGAATGAGACTGGTTATACTGCAGTGCAGCAGTTCATCTTTTTCATTTCTTGTCAATGAATGTAGAATATTAGACACTTTTGTTTTCTTTGTGTGAATTTCTAGAAGCAGATTTGACATTGAGCTCCAAAATATCACAAAATTCCTTTCTTGCTCATTCAGACTCAATTTCTGTCTTCATTTACAGTGATCCCCTTCTCGCCCCCCCCAAAAAAGTAGTGTTGTGGTTGCCATCTGTCAGTCCTTAATGGTTGCAGCTAGTGCCACCATATCGTTTGTGTTCTGTTCACCTATGTTAATTTTAATCACCCTTTCCCTATTTTTCAGTAGGTTAAGTGGAAAGTGTTTTTTTCCCAGACTTCCTTTGATTTTCCTGTTCCTTAGGAGGCAGCAGTATGTGGGAAAACTCAAGTTTTCTTCCTTGGAAGCTTCACAGAGCTCCAAGAAGCTTATTGTGGCTACTGAGAAGAATGTGATGGCTGCTTTGAATTCCAGGAATGGAGAAATCTGTGAGTGAACTGTTGTTTTATGACTCGGGATCTGCCATTTGTGTGGGAACTAATGCACACGGGACCAAAATTAAACCCTGGCATACATTAAAAGTTACTCCTACTTACACCAAAGCTAACTTTTGGCCCATAGTCCATTTTAAGGGTTGCGGGGTGGTTAACTGGACATGACTTTATTTTCCCTGGAGACAAGGAATTTTTAAAAATTCCTTATCAATTTTATTTAATTTTGTTCAGGCTTAGTGGCTTCATTTCCTTCTTTCAAGTATAAACTTGTTAGGTGCTGGCATGACTAGTCTGTTCTTGACCAATACAGTGAGACCAAAAACTGACTGGGGCATGAAGACTGAATTCTTCTCTCATCCCTAGAGGTGGTCCTATTGGATAAGAGTTGAGGCACATTGGAAGGGCCGTTTTGGGGAAGCTTGCATTGGCACTATCTGTACTGTACTTGGCCTGTGGTTAGACAGAGGATGTCAGTCTGTGGCACTTCCAGTTGATACCTTTCTTCAGCATGAAATGCCTCAGGGGAAAAAATCATTCCCACTTTACTCCTTGTTCGTTTCAGTGTGGCGTCATGTGGACAAGGGGACTCCTGAAGGAGCAGTAGATGCCATGCTGATTCATGGACAGGGTAAGCAAAGCATTTAGCCTTTCCTGTGTGATGAGTGTTCGTTCCCATTACAGACATCCAGCCAGGTTTGGACAGAGGGCTAAATTTGCTAGAGCTAGTAGTCATGGTGAGCTTGTAGTGGATACAGGTGCAGTGTTAAAGATTGTGTCATTTACTCCTTGGCCTGCCCTCTTCCAGACGCATGAGGATAGTTTCCTGCTTATTTGCTCTGTTTAATTTGACACTTGGTGCTATCAGGATCGTGGCTACACAAAGATTTTTTTGTGACTGTGCATGACATTAGGAATTCTGGACTCCTAGTGCTAAGAGTACAAGTGAACCATAAAACGTGAAATCCTCTGCACATTATACAAATAAACTGACCTTCCTGACTCTGAAGCAGACCCGGTGTCTTCTGGGCAGTGGTTTATATGTAATGTTCTATCCATAAATGGAAGAGCAAGTAACCTGGAGGATGAGCAGGGAATTGAATAAAGAAACCAATATAAAAATATTTGATCTGTTATTCTCTCCTCCTGGCCAGATGCCATCACTCTATCTAATGGTGGGCACATTTTGCGTTCCTGGGAAACAAACATTGGAGGGCTGAACTGGGAGACGTCACTGGACACTGGCAGGTGGGAAATCTTCAGCGGCCTGTCTCTCTATACCCTTTGGAGAGGGGAATTTGCCTTCCTTGTGTGTAGTTGTGTTTTAGGGACAATGTCAATTACAGTAACTCCTCGCTTAACATTGTAGTTACGTTCCTGAAAAATTCTACTTTAAGTGAAATGATGTTAAGCGAATCCAATTTCCCCATAAGAATTCTTGTAAATAGGGGGGTTAGGTTCCAGGGAAATGTTTTTCACCAGAAAAGACTATATTTTGTATATACACACACATACACAGTATAAGTTTTAAACAAACAATTTAATACTGTACACAGCTATGATGATTGTGAAGCTTGAGGTAGTGAAGTAAGAGGGTGGGATATTTCCTAGGAGCAGAATGGTAAATGATGAACTAGCACTTGGCTTAGCCCTCAAGGGTTAACACATTGTTAATGTAGCCTCACACTCTACAAGGCAGCATGAATGGAGGAATGGCAGAGAGACAGACACACGCTGATTGCCCCTTTAAGTAGGCTGACCCCAGTCTAAGAAATTGCCTTTTTAAGTAGATCTGCAAGTTGAGACAGCAGCTGCTGCCAGCAAGCTCCCTCCATCCTGAGCCCTGTCCGTGTTTCTGTGGAAATGGGTAAAGTAGGGGGATGGAGGGGGACACCCTGACATTAGCCCCTTGCACAGCAAGCAGGAGGCTCCTGGGAGCAGCTCCGAGGCAGAGGGCAGGAGCAGCATATGACAGTGGGGGGAGGGGAGTTGAACTGCCCAGCAATTGGTAGCCTGCTGGGCGGCTGCCGCACTGGGAACTTAGGGGCGTGGGGAGCTGATGGGGGGGATGCCATTCCACCCTGGTTCCAAGCCCCCCACTAGCTCCAACGCTGTTCTTTCTGCAAGCAGTGGACAAAGCAGGTGGCTGCCAAAAAACATTATAAGGGAATATTGCGCAACTTTAAAATGAGCACGTTCTCTAATTGATCAGCAATGTAACAATGAAACTATTAACCGGGGCAACTTTAAGTGAGGAGTTACTGTAGCTGTGAGGGTCATAAAGTAACCCTTTTGGGAACATCATAGAGGTGCTGAATTTTGCAGTCATTTATCGCACACAGGACTAATGCTATATCCTATAACCATGCAAAATTCTCGCTTGAAGTGAATAGTGGGTTACATTTTGTATCCGGGCTGATAAATGTTCATGACTATTTTGCAATGTTGAAGTGTGTGGGGAGGGGGGGTGTTGTACATAGCCTACATTTATTGGAGGTGGAAGATTGAAATCCGTTACTTATGCATAAGCTTCCCCTGTCTGTGTGCACCATTCTGGACCCGGAGATGCCACTTTGGCTTGATGGGATGGTTGGTCTTCAGTCCCATCCTTGCCCTCTCCGCAGAGATCAGCAGTTAGAGCTCCAGTCAGTGCCAACCGTTGTAGTGGTTTGGTCACACAATATTAACTCTGTCTAGGTAAGAGCAGCTATTTTTAGGAAAAATGTGTGTGTTGTGCCAGCTACCAGGGTGGAGAAGAGCAGGGCTGTTTGTCTATAATTCTAGTGTTGCTATGACTCCTCAAGCTGGGTAAAGTCTCTGTAAGCATTATCGTCTCACCCTCTGTCTCTGACCTGTGCTTAGTTTCCAGATGGCTAGTTTGGTGGGGTTCCAGGACACCGTGAAATATTTGGCTGTCCTGAAGAAGGCTGCCCTTTCTCTTCATTACCTCTCCAATGGCCACCAGAAATGGGTGGAGCATTTACCAGAAAGGTACAAATCCAAACCAAGGATAGATCACTGACTCTCAAACGTGTCTTAAGGGGAAGAGGACCCTTTTGCTTTTGAAAATGTTGTGCATAGTATCTCATTCGGGGGGTTGCATCCATTTCCTGCACATATGAGAATGTAGACTCCTTGGGAGGGGGACCTTGCACTTCACGGTATGAAGAGAAAATATGAGCGGTAATTGGAGGGAGGCAGGGAAGAGGGTCTTCCTGTGCATAAAGACAGGAGCACATCCATTTCTATATACTGATTTTAGTGCAGGCAAATTACAGACCAACTGACAGCACTGTGATTTATACACTGTATGGTACTAACATGGACTTGTGGTAAAGTGATCACATGGTATCTTAGGGCTTGTCTACACTTCAAAGATTAAGATAGAGTGTGAATTTAAAAAGTAGTATCTATTCCTGAGTGAGTCCGTGTGTAGACAAACCTTTAGGTTTGTGGAACAAAATAGGTCAGGAGATGACATCTCGTACAGAGAAAAAGCAATCTACGAATAAACGAAGTATGTTAACCTGAACAAACCAGTTTGTGCTATTAGTAGCAGCTTCCAATCAGAAAACAGGGGCCCACCCAGGTGTGGGAGTCCTCTTGTAATATACAAGAATGTTCTAATGTGATTGACTTCTGAAGGAAGATTAAAACTGCTAAATAGTTACAACTAGGCTAAACAGTGATCGCTAAGTGAGACCTGACCATGTTCCAGTGACTGAGGGCAGTGGGAGAGGGAGGATGAAACTAGGTTACCTGAAAGGAGGAGGTGGAGTTGATAGAGGAAAAACTTTCTAATGGTGAATCTGTGAAATAGCTTCCCAAGAGAAGTGGAGGAAGTCCTGTTGCCTGAGACACCTACTATCCTGTACTGGGCTGAGAAGGCTAAAGGGAAGATGGACAAAATGACCCAATAAGTCGTCTTCATCAATACTGTTTCTGGGTTTTCAGAGTGTTTAACTGCAGGAGGCGATGGCTGAAGAGGAGGAGTCCCTAAAACATTTATTTGTGTTGATAGGCAAAAATTCTCCTGTTGGCTGATGCACCCGGTCTTTCCTTGGGAGACCTGTGATGACAGCGAATAGGCTCCTAGAGCAGGGGGCTTTACAGGTAGCTCTGGGAACTATTGGAGAAGGTGATTCATTGCTGCTTCTCCTCTTGCAGTGAGAGTACCCAGTACCAGCTGGTGTATTCGTATGGAACCGGGGTAGTACGTGCACTTGGAGTTGCTCCTCAAAGCCATTTGAACATTGTAACCTTCAGCGTAGAAGATGGCGAAATTACAAAACAGGTAGAACTGATACGTTGATGCATGGTGTCAGCTCATCACCAGGTTGGCTCTAGTGTGGATCCAATTTAACAAAAGCTCCCATCTGGGTAAATTTAATGTGATGTCTAGGGAAGTTAATTGCATTGCTGGCACATAGGTCAAAATGTCATCTTGTCTCCATGGGATGTCTCATGGTCCTGGAAGGAGACTTCACAACTGCATCTCCCAGACACAGGGCTTGCAGAACATAGTAAAATTGAGATCAACGTGGGTAATCTCAGGATAGATGGCAGTTTACCCAGGGTTACAAAATCCTGGCTTTATGGGTATCCCATGGGGAAGAGCCACTGTTCATTGATAAATGGGATTCTCCCGCTTTTCACACAGGCCTTTGTTAGTGTGACTAAGTTTAGAAGTGAAATGTAACATTAAGCCTTTGATATCACACACTGGCTGATACAGGCCCCTTGCAACGGGCCCAATCAAGGCTCTTTCTGGAATTTCTTTGTGGAGTTTTCCAACTGCCTCTCTCCCTTTATTGCCCTGCAGCTAAGAGTGGCAGCGCCCTGGATGAAGAGCCTAAGTGGTGCCTGTTGTGTGGTGGGTGAGGCAGTGCTGGTGTGTGCAGACTCTGACACACAGTCGCTCTATGCTTTATCCCTGGAGACTGAGCAAGAAATGAAGCAGATCCCACTGCAGGTGAGCGATTCTGAAATAGTCTTTCATGTAACTAGACATCAGACTAATTTGGAGGAGGGAAGGGGAGATCACATCGCTTCCATGTAATGGTTGCTTATGGAGTGATAATTTCAGCTCTTTAAATCTTGTTTTTTGTCGTATCATGGGAAGTAGTCCATCCTGCATCCCAGACCTCCGCACAATGGCTTCATGTTCAATCAGATATGGACTAACCTTGCATAACGGTTATATTGTTAGTGAGGAAAGGGATGTGTTTGATCAAATTGCGTAGTAAGTTTCCATCTTGCCATGTTTGCTTGTTCTTCTTCTCAGGCCCTCGACCTAGAATTTGCTGACAGTTTCCAGCCCAGGATTTTACCCACTCAGCCCAATCCTGCTAGTGCTTCACGGGCTCAGTTCTTCCTGCAGCTGGCTCCAAGTCACTTCACACTGCTGCAGTACAGAAACGGACTGCTAAGCCTCGTCCGGGACTTCCAGCAGGTAAACAGAATGAACACAACTGCAGATCTCTGAATAGAAGAGATGAACTACAGCAGAAATTCAGTGAATTGACTGTTTGGCTGGCTCCATCCACCAGTAAAACCAGAACCTTCACAAAACATGCACTAAGCATTATGAGCTAGCTGCTGAAGCTCAAGTTTCAATCATACTTTCTAGAGAATTGGTTGAACCTATGTATGGTAGCAGTTAAACTATTTAACATCAGTTCAGGAGGATCCAGTTTCTGACATTTCTCACCAAGGTGTGAGTTTACTAATGCAGGGTCTGTGCTGAGTCAAGTGGTGGTTTGCTGCTAGAAAGCACCTAAATGACCAATGGTTCTCGTACATTTAATACTGCTGGTGGTAGTTCTAGTGGACCAGAAGTACATGAAATGACCATTTCAGATTCAGTGCAGTATTGTCTACAAGAGACTGGCCAACTGGGGATGGGATCAGTGATCTAATAGGTTTCTAGAAATTAGCGATGGAAAAGACTACCATTTTCCCCATTAGGTTCTTGTCTTTCTTTCTTTGATGGTAGCTTTCCATCTCTTAGGCTCCTGACCTTCATCTTTCAGATGTAACCGTATTACTGTTATGAGTGGGAAACCTGTTAGTCCTCAACTCCAAAGACTCAGGCAGAGCATGCTAGTGTGAAAATCGCCTCAGTCGCAGTGTCTGGAATTTTGCCAGGCTTCTGACTGGTCAATGATAAAATGCTAAAGGTTACTGGACCCCAGTGTGAACCGTCTCTTCAGTGGTTGTACCAGAGGTTGCTTCTCTTCCTTGTAGCGAAACTTACCAGAGTCCTTCAGTCTGTCAGAATTGCTTGTTATGCTGAAAATGAACTGACCTGTTGGAATTTGGCTGACATTGTTCTAAACTAAATGAGAATTAACTCCTTTGCACAAACATGTTCTTATTTCCCCCACCCTCTTTTTCAGGCAGCTTTGGTGAACTTTGCATCAACTGGGGAGAAGACTGTGGCTTCTGTCCTGACCTGCAGGAATGAAGTGGTTAGTCAGTTGCACAATGGAAATTTCAGATTTGCTTCTAGTTCTAAAAACATATGGGTTTTTTTAGTTAGTTAGTTTGTATTGCTTTTTTACTGTTATAAAGGTTTTGAGGGGCCACCACAGAGCAGTGTTCTACCACTGTCGGACTGAATGTACTACCTGGACTTAAACACCTTAGGGCACAAGATTCAGTCTCCATGGAATTCAATGGTAAAACGTCTGTTGACTTCAATGGGGCCAAGATTTCGTCTGTTGTGACTATCCGTATGCAAGCATCTGTAGAGCTGCTGGGTATCAAGCAAACTCAGGATGGACCATGGTGCAATGAATATACAGAGCGAGATGACTCTTAAGGATTGTCTACACAATGCGACAAAACACATTAGAGGTAGAGTGCTCCACCATGCTACACTCTAACTACCCTGTGCAGTCCTTGCTGGCATGACCTAAAAGGTACCTAGGTTTGTGTTAACATAGTCACTACTACATTAACGCAAACTAAATGCTTTTTAGTTTGCACCAGCAGGGTCTACATGGGCAGTTGGAACACAACACATTAGAGTGCTCTGCAGATCACATCCCTCTAATGCGCTTTAGCACCCTGTGTAGACAAGCCATTAGCGAAATAAATACCTTAGTTTTGGGAAGGAAAGTCTGCTGACTAGCTGATACGGTGATGGGTGACTAGACACTATCATTTTAAAAATCAAAATCCTACCGTTTGCACTGTTTTAATAATTAAATGCCCTCACCTATTTCTCACTAAGACCAGAGATCATTAAAAATGGAAGAATTAAAACAAAATCCATTTTCTTTTTGGAACCAATGCTATTTATTCTTCATTTTTCAAGCTGAGAGGAATGAAAGATCCTAGTCAGTTTCAACTCTGTTTAGTCAATTTTCCATTCACTTTCATTTTCAGGTTCTCCTGTATTTAGCACTAGGGGATGAGATAAAAGTGGGGGAAAAGCACTCCACAGACTCTGCTGACAGCCTTAGGGTAGCTGGATATTCCTGCCAAAAGCATGAATTAATATTGATTATTGGCTTCAGAGCTAATACCCTGCTGTAATGAATATAGTCATTTCAGCCTCTCTGAGCTAGTGGAGCAGGCTGCTTTTCTGCGAGACAGGTAAACAGCAGTACTTCAGGTCTCATTTGGAAGGTTATCATCACAACCCAAAGGGCTAGAAACATAAAACAAGAAAATTTCCATTCTGAAGAAACTAATAGTGGCATCAGATTGCTCCATGATACAGTTTCCCTCTATGCATGCACCATCTCTTCCCTCCCTACCCACCATCGCTTTTAGCATGGTGCAAAATCTGTGTTGCAAATGCTACAGGGGAGTTTTAAAAATCCATTGGGATAGAGAGGGGAAAAAAATCATGACATATTTTAATTGGTTAGGTTTTGTATAAGGTATTTTCACACAACCTACATTTTGGGCCATGTTTGATCTGACAGTTTCCATATACAGTAGAACTTCAGAGTTACAAACACTAGAGTTACGAACTGACAGGTCAACCACACCCCTCATTTGGAACCGGAAGTATGCAATCAGGCAGCAGCAGAAACAAACAAACAAAAAAGCAAATACAGTACAGTATTGTGTTAAATGTAAATTACTAAAACAAAGAGAAATTTTTTAAAAATTGACAAGGTAAGGAAACTGTCTGTGCTTGTTTCATTTAAATTAAGATGGTTAATACTATCATTTTTCTTTTTGCATAGTAAAGTTTTTTAAAATTGTATTAAGTCAGTGTTCAGTTGTAAACTTTAGAAAGAACAACCATAACTTTTTGTCCAGAGTTACGTACAACCTCCATTCCCCAGGTGTTTGTAACTCAGAGGTTCTACTGTAACAGTGACCTAAAGTCTTATGAGAGGAGGTACCCAGCTAACCACTTCATTTTTCAATACCACTTATCATTTGCCCAAGTTTGCAGCTGCTGAGCAGGGAGGCAGAACTTGTTCCTGTTAGTCACTTAATGTTCTTATGTTTTCCATGCCTTTGTCATGCTCACCAGTTCTCTTTCTATTCCCATGTTCATTGCAGAAATCTAGAACTTCTGATAAGGCAGACAGCACTTTCGGACGTTCCCATAGACAGGTATGGAAAGGAGCTTGTTGTCAGGAATTGTAGGCAGTCTTTGCAATTAACAGGCTATACCCTTCTCTTGGGTTTGGAAGGCTGAATGGGGGGGTGGGACAGACTATTACTCTGGAGAATCATATTTTTGCATCAGCTCCATCAAACTTTATCCAAAAGCATCTTAAAACTGTTCAGTTTGTGAAACTGTAGGGAACTGGATGAACATGCTGCCCTCTCACAGCATTACAAAGAAACAGATCTTCCATTTAGACACCCATTTCCCCACCTTAAAATGGAAAACTGCTTTTTGAACATCAAAGTTTGTTTCAGAAACAGTGCTTCTGTGTAGTTAGGAGAGAGAGAGCTGCCTGATATTTGAAACAGGGCAGTGGGAGCCAGGACTCCTAATTTCTATTCCCAGATCTACCACTGACTTTCTGTGTGATCTTGTGAAAGCTGTGTAGTCTCTGTGCCTCAGTTTACCCTGCAGTTTAATGTCTGCTATATCATCTACCCCGCAGGAGTGCTGACAATCAAATAATTGTTTGTAAAGTGCTTTGAGGTCTTCAGAAGAAAGGCATCATAGACCTCTGCTGTGTTCTGTCCAAATGGGCTCAGAATTACCGTAGTTACTCCATGGAAGCACGTGCAGATGGAAATGTCACCTAGAATTTGTTTTCTGTCCCAAACTGGTGTGCTGTTTGTGTTCTGTTAAGCAGCTGTTGTGTTGTGCTGTAGAAATGCCTGCATTTCCGTAGTGGGTGAATTGATCCTTGTAAATAGTTTATTGTATACAGCACTTCGGAATCATTTGTGATGAAAAGCGCAGTGTAAGTAGATTGTGTCTTTGTCAGCTTATCTTTTATAATGCTCTAGGAATTCTTAGCCTGCCCCAACAACACCTACAATATTAACCTGTATTTGGTTGAAACTGGGCAAAGACTGCTGGATACCACGATTACCTTCAGCTTAGAGCAGAGCGGTGCCAGGCCCGAGCAGGTAAGTTAGGAACCTCTCTCCTGTCATTGAAAGTGGTCAGAGATTGGTGCATGGAGTTTCTCTTTACATCAGGCTTGGCTGTATCTTGAGGCTTATCAAACTTTTTGCTGCAGCCAAACAGACAAACCCCTGATTTAAGGTTGGGTAGGATACTAGTTTGGGAGTCAAGGAGATTTGTCTTCTACATGCCTCTACCACAAAGTGCTGTTTGACTGTGGCCAAGTCGCTTCATCTTCCTGCATCCGTTTCCCCAGCTGTAAAAGGGCGTTAGTGAAATTTACCCACTTTTGTAAAACGCAAGATCTATAGATGAAAAGTTCTTCACTTATGACAGCCTTCTCTGACTGGCAGGGCTGGTCAGAGCTCTTTGGGTGATCTGAAGGAGTTGCTGGTAGTGAGAAGACCACCACATGTACCCATGATGTTTTTGATTCAGATATGGTGGCATTGTGTATCCCTGGGTTTATAGAGCTTGGCTGTAAGGGCAGGGCAAGGATGGATTTATAATGGAGATATACCTATTTTCTAGAACTGGAAGGGACCCCAAAGGGTCATCGAGTCCAGCCCCCTGCCTTTACTAGCAGGACCAAGTACTGATTATGGCCCAGATCCCTAAGTGGCCCCCTCAAGGATTGAACTCACAACCCTGGGTTTAGCAGGCCAGTGCTGTCAGATGGGCAGAACCTCATGTGGCAGGGGAGGGCTTGACATCATAGAATAATATTGCCAAGCACAAAATAGCTGCTGCATTTGCCAGTGTGGTCTTGGCACTGCTGATGTCTAACTCAGTGCTTTAAAATACCTGAAGTATGAGAGTTGCTGTATGAAACCAGACTCTGGTCTGCCTCGAGGTTTGTGAAGTGTACCCCTGAAGGTAGCATCTTATCTTTTTGTTGCTTTAGAATAGTGGTACTCAACCTATTTACCATTCTGGGCTGCATATGCAGCTCTCTGTGTTATGTGGGCTGCATCCACACAATATATATACTACCTATATGGCCCTGAGGATGTCACATGAGCCGTAGCGTGTGCTGATTGGGCTGCAAGTGGCCTGCGTGTTGAGAACCACTGCTTTAGGAGCTTAAATGTAACAGTGATCTTAAATCCCTTCCTCTTTTCACCTTTGAATTCTGTCTTGTTTGTCTAGAGCAGGAGGTTATAATCCTGATCATCTCTTCTTTCCTCGTCTCCCTTTTCCAGCTCTATATCCAGGTCTTTTTAAAGAAAGATGACTCCGTGGGTTACCGAGCGCTGGTGCAAACAGAAGATCACATGCTCATGTTCCTCCAGCAGCCAGGTAAATTGGAACCAGATTGGCTGGTTACCCCTGTCTATAGTGTATCCTCTCTTGGCACCTTCAATAGTGCACATTCAGGGGCAATTGTGTCCAGCCAAGCAGATTCTCTCCTGAGCTAAATCCCATAGAGAAGCGAGAAGACCAGGAATATCCCTCACCCCCCAACTTGAATTTTCCTTCACTACCAGAGCTGAGAATCTGATCCTGCAATGTGCTTTGTTGAAAGAACAGCCTGTTGGCTTTAGTGAGGCTCTGCAGGGTTTCAGGGTTCTGCCCACGCAGAACTTATTGCAGAACAGGGACCTGTAGCTGTTATTCCTTGATGCCTTTTTGAAAAGAAGGGAAATTCCTCAGACAAAATATGGTGTTAAGCTTTAGGGTGGAGTTAAGAGTCCATTTCTGTTGCTTGAGTCTTTGAGACCTTGCAAGAACATTAGAGATTGAACTTCATGGTTTTTTGTTTTAAACTTTTGATGACTCCAACCCTTTTGCAAGGCCTTCAATGCTCAAGTCATAGGTATGTTCTTTCAACACTGTCTCTTGTTTAATAAAGTGAGGGGGGTTGTTAGTGATTAAACACCAATGTGTTCGTTATTGTAGTAGACAGTAAATGTCTATATCCAAATTGTTTCAGAAATGTGGCATTTTGCAATTTATTAAGCAGCTGTTTACTTTTGTGAAGACCAGATAGAAGATCCTTCAATCCCAAGTGTTAGGGGTATAGCTCTCAATCCATTTAAAGGGACTGGATTTGTAAGATCTTCCTGTCACCTGATTGCTCTCAGGAATGAACACAGCACAGATCAGGAAATGCACTTGCTCTTTGCTTTTAATCAGCCTAGGTTGCCTTTTCCTTGTATCTCTCTAGGAAAAGTTCTATGGAGCAGAGAGGAGTCGTTGGCGGAAGTGGTAAGCTTGGAGATGGTGGATCTACCTCTGACAGGTGCCCAGGCTGAGTTGGAAGGGGAATTTGGAAAGAAAGCAGGTAATAGCCAGGACCTCACTCAGGGTTCCCTCTAATTTTTCTCACCCATGTGTGGAATGAATTTTGTTATGTGCACCAATATGGAGGTGAGGTGTGACACGTCACCTTCATATCAGTGCACATAACAAAATTCATGTGGTGGAGGTGGGGCTGAGAGGTTCGGTGTGTGGGAGGGGGCTCGGGTTGGGGTGCAGGCTCTGGGGTGGGGCTGGAGCTCAGGGGCTCTGGGCTGGTGAAGGGTCTGGGCTCTGGGGTGGGGTCGGGGCTCAGGGCTGGTAAGGGGTGCTGGTCTGGGGTGGGGTCGGGGATGAGGGTTTTGGGGTGTAGGATGGTGCTCCAGGGCTATGGCGGGGAGAGAGGACTCCCCCAGCAGCCCACTCCTTGCAGCAGCACCTAACCAAACAGTGCCTGAGTTGGTGTGAGGATTTGGTCCAATTAGCACCGGCCACAGCCAGGTTCGAGCCGTCCCTTCCCTGGCCATGGCAGGTCTAGGACTGGGGCCGGAGGAGGGGCACTCCTCTCCTGGTTGCAGCAGGTCCCAGCTGGGTGGGTTCCCTGAGTGCCTGCGCGGTGCTAAATAGGCTGTTGCGCAGCCGCACAGCTTACAGGGAACTTAGGCCCCACTACGTATAGAGTTGAACTTCTGCAGGGGTGTAGTTTTATGTTTGTTTGCTTTTTGTTTTTCATGCTTGTATAGTTTCAATATCCCTCTTCCCAAAGCTGTGAGCTCTCATCCCAGATTCCTTGTGCAGACAGTATGACCAAAATGAACTAAAATAAACTTGACTTCCAGGTTTTGGGGTAGTCTCTCTAACTTTTGCATCCTCCTTCTAAAACTAGACCACACATAAAAGCTCTACTAAGAGATTTTCCATATCCCTCTGGGTATAACAGACAGAGAGCGATAGGGAAATTACAGCCGGCTTGCCCACTCTTATCAAAACGCTTCTGTTCGATTATCCTGTATTGTCTTACCCTGAAGACTAAAATATAATTGCCTTTATTGTCTTTCTTGCCATCCGGATCCAGCCATTCAAGGTAACCCAAAGAATCACGTGCAGTTCCTTTCGTCTATTTTGTGACAGCCTTTGCTGGTGGATCTTTGTCCTCCCTGTTTGGTTTCTTTCTCAGAGAAGAGGTAGATTAAGCATAGGACATGGCTCCTAACAGGAAGTCAATTCAGACTTCAGTTGCCAAGATTTTGGTGCTTCTCCGTAAAAATGGCTCCTCTGTTATTCGAGAAGTGAAAGCAGGAGCCATAAGATCAAGTACACCCATTCGTTTTAGTTGGGTGCTTGCTGGAGTGATAGGGAAGAGACTCTGCACACGGTAAGTGTTGCAGCTTGCAGGAAAGCTTGATTTGAGGTGAGCAGAGTGCCTGTTGAAGTGGGATATGTCAGTGTGTATTTAGGGGCTTGGTAGGCGAAGGAGCTTCTATGATGATAATGAGATATAATATGATCCAGGTGTCATGAAAGTTGAGGCAGAATTTTCTTCAATATATACATGTGTGGCAGCACGTGACTTTTACAGGCTGAGGCAGTGGTCTGATTTGCTGTGCTGTGTGTATGTTTCCCCTGCTGTGTACCACTGCTTGTTGTGCTAACCGTTGTCACTGACTTGTTTGCAGACGGCTTGCTGGGGATGTTTCTGAAGCGCCTCTCCTCCCAGCTCATCCTGCTGCAGGCCTGGACTGCACATCTCTGGAAGATGTTCTATGATGCCAGGAAGCCACGGAGCCAGATTAAGAATGAGATCAATATCGACAACTTGGCAAGAGATGAGTTCAACCTACAGAAAATGATGGTGATGGTCACTGCAGCAGGAAAGGTGAGGAGGGCAGGGACTAGAAGCCATTCCTGGAAATGGAGCATACCGTCCTGGCAATGGTGAGGGGGGATTCAGTGCTGAGGCTGTGGTGAGAAAAGTGTCAGGAGACCAGAGTATCTTGTAGTGGAGGAGGGAACCCAAAGCGGAATGCAACATGTAGATGTGTAAGACACGCTGTTACATACATTAGCTTTTCTTTTCGTCTCTTTGCTTCAGCTCTTTGGTATTGAAAGCAGCTCTGGCACCATCCTATGGAAGCAATACCTACAGAATGTGAGGCCTGGCTCCTCCTTTAAACTGATGGTCCAGAGAACAACGGCCCACTTCCCGCACCCTCCACAGTGTACGCTGCTTGTTAAGGACAAGGTGAGTCCCTTACACACACCTCAGATTGGTTTTACCTCCCTGTAGTGAAAAATCCACCATGTTAAAAATTTTCAGATTTGCTTTTTAAACGCTTTAAACGACAATAAAAAAAAAAAAAAATCATTCATCCAGTTGCTTTGTCCACTACATGAAGTAGAAAGTCAGGGCCTGTGTATGCTAGTTAAATAGGAAAGGCTTTCCCTCTGCTGGTCACGCGACAGTATATACTCCACAGAAAATAAAAACACTCTTACTTATTTTGGTGACATTCTGGGCAGGCCATGGTAGGATCTTGTTAGAATTTTATACATCTTATGTGAATGCTATGGGATCAGCAGAGATGAGGTGATTTGAGTGCACAGCGTAATCATCTGTAGGGTAAGGAGCACAGTGAAGGGAGAAAGGAGGTGTAGACAGTTAAATCCAAATACACCTCTACCCCGATATAACGCTGTCCTCTGGAGCCAGAATATCTTACTGCGTTATAGGTGAAACCGCATTATATCAAACTTGCTTTGATTTGCCGGAGTGTGCAGCCCCACCCCCCAGCGCTGCTTTACAGCATTATATCCGAATTAGTGTTCTATCGGGGTAGACGTGTATAAACCAAGCCAGCAGGTAACTTCATATGCTAGAAGATCAACCACCCTTCTCTGATTTTCCCTAACTAGTTTCCCATCCTGTTGTCTGTTTCAGGAAACCAAAATGAGCTCTCTCTATGTCTTTAACCCCATCTTTGGGAAGTGGAGTCAAGTGGCTCCCCCTGTTCTGAAGCGTCCAGTTCTTCAGTCTTTGCTTCTGCCCATCATGGATCAAGATTATGCCAAAGTGCTACTTCTGATTGATGATGAATACAAGGTAATTTTGTTCCTAGGACAAAACAATCCCCATCTGCCGGATAAATATCTCCCTGTCAAGGCAAGAAATAAGAACGTTGTCAAGTCATAGTCCACAAAGGGAACAAAACTGACTTCAAGGGACTTCATCAAGATAAAACACACATTTAAAGCCACTTCCTTCTCTTTGTCACTAATAACCCCATTAGATTAACACAGAAACCTTAAAATCTAACTTGCTCTTTGTTGTTCTTGCGCTTTGTTTATCTCTTCCATTTCATTCCGCTTGTACATGAAACCAAAGTCGTCGCCTGCACTCTTGGTTCTAGACTGTGGAACTCTCCTGGCTCTTGTGCACTAGGCGCCATTTGTTTTGTTTGGCCCTCTAATACTGCAAGCAAGAGCTGCATCCCAAACTGGACTATTTTCATTGCAATTGAAAGAGAGAGTCACAAGAACCTATTTAGTGATGTTCGTATTTGAACCCCCCCATGGTTTTTAGAACAAACACTAAATTTTCAATCCGCACTAAATTGATTCTACCGCTCTTTTTGGCCTCCCGGTGCAGACGTAAAATATAGCAAGTGGCTGGCTTACAGACCAGGAAGCTGTGTTTCAAGCACAGGTCACAGTCCCCTCCCCAGTGCAGATTCCCTATGAACCTCTTTATGTGGATGGTAAATGGCTTACATTTTTGCCTGGCAAGAATATAAGTCACGTATTGAACAGGGAAGGGTAGTGTTTGCTTCCCTATTACCCAAGGTGCCTCTGCTCTTGTTTTGCCAAATTCATCCTTAATTCAAGCCATTTAAATCAGTGGAATTTACATCTATAGTAAATTGGGCCCAGTAAGGTTAACTGGACTAGCGTACTTATATATGTGAGACTAAAAATTGATCACTAATGTCTTTGTTTAAACTCTTTATCTTCCCAGGTTACAGCTTTCCCAGCAACTAAAAACATCCTCCGCCAGTTAGAGGAAATCGCCCACTCCATCTTTTTTTATATAGTGGATGCTGAACAGGGCAAACTCACTGGTTTCCGGCTGCTAAAGGTACAGAAGATGCTCTGTGCTGTGTAAGAAGTGACATGTTCATCCCACAGAATGTATATATGGTGGATCTTTGCTGTCACAGTATGGGATTTTGGTTTGATGTATGAGGAGTACAGCTGGGTATAGACTTCTGCCAGTTCTCAAAAGCTTCCTAAAATCTTTGTAAACTCATAGTTATAAGTAGTCTTTACTGAAGATTCCAGACATGTTTCTATCCTGTGGTTTGGTGAGAATCCGTAAGAGGGAGCAGTTCTCCCATATTTCCCTGTTCAGATGCACTTTGGAGCTGAGACAAGATGAGAGCACAGTAGTCCAAGTAATCCTTCCCACTCAGCTCCCCAAGACTCTGTTGCTTATTCTGAGAACTAGTTCAGCTGCCCTAGACAATGGGCAGAGAAAGCATGTGCTCTTCCTCTAGTAAAAAGTGTTGACACCTGTTCTGCTGATCCTCTGAATCAGTGGTTCTCAACTGGGGGGCTGTGGCGGCCCCCACCGCTGAAACACTGAGCTCTGGGCCCTCTCCATGGGGCTGAAGCCAGGAGTGGCCTGGGGCTGAAGCCCTGGTGCTCCCACCCAGTGCACCACTCTGTTCTAGGGGAATCTCTCTATGTCCTGTAAATGGAGATTGTGTCTTTCAGAAGGTCAGGAAACCTTATTTTGCATCTTGACTCCACTGTAGGATCTGACAACAGAGGAGAGCTGGCAGATGACCATCCCAACTGAAGTGCAGAGAATAGTGATTGTGAAGGGGAAGAGATCAAATGAGCATGTACACTCCCAAGGCCGTGTGATGGGTGATCGCAGTGTCCTCTATAAGGTACTGCAGACCTTGTTAGCTGAGCTTTGGTGGCTGTGAGCTGTATGCTAAGGTTTCCATGGAACTTGGCATGGAAGCATCAGGGAGCTGATACCCACCTCCTGGGCTTGTAGACATTAAGCGTGTTTTAAAAGCAACACTTAAACTGGTTGGAAAATGTTTTTGCCAGCTGTGCTGTCATTTTGAGCTTTATAGAGCAGCTCATATATTAGCAACAAAGATAGCAAGTCTAACCTTGCTATTTATTATCTTCCTGATCCTTTTTTTTAGACCAATGCTGAGGTCAAGAGAAAGGGGGAGAAGGGCTGGGGAAAAATGTTGAGTCTTAATGTCCATCCTGGGATGCATCCACACTTGTCCAGGCCTTTTACCAGAAGGAACTAATCCTGGATTTGCTATGGTCTGTTCTCCCTCTCATGCTTCCCAGTGGTCGTCCTCCTCCATCAAACAATTCTAGACAGGCAGTGGTGTTGTGAGCTTCCAGATGAGAGATTGGTTTGGAAGTGGACTGGAGATTAATGACCCTAGGTAAGCAGAGACCAAGTGATTTACAGAACCATTGAGCGTGGTCTCCAGGAGGATGTCGCTGGCTGCTGCATTCTTCCAGAACTGCATCCCAGCAAGAACAAGTGGAGCATCCCAAGTTGGAGGAGCTGACTGTCTGGGTGGGCGATATTGCAAGGGAAGTATTGCATAGCAATGCACCTGCCTTTGGGGAAGATTTTAAAACAAGTGTCTGACAAAACTTTTGTTCTTTTCTCTTCTAATTGGGGAGCACAGCTTTGTAAATCAAAGCCCATTTCTAGTACTGCTGGTCCTGAGTCCTGACCCAAGATGGCACAATTGGTGCCAAGTTTCTGCATACACATCGGTGTCTCTAAACCAAGGGTAGGCAACCTATGGCACGGGTGCCGAAGGCGGCACGCGAGCTAATTTTAAATGGCACTCACAATGCCTGGGTCCTGGCCACTGGTCCGGGGGGCTCTGCATTTTATTTAATTTTAAATGAAGCTTCTTACACATTTTAAAAACCTTATTTACTTTACATACAACAATAGTTTAGTTATATATTATAGACTTGTAGAAAGAGACCTTCTAAAAACGTTAAAATGTATTACTGGCACTCGAAACCTTAAATCAGAGTGACTGAATGAAGATTCAGCACACCACTTCTGAAAGGTTGCTGACCGCTGCTCTAAACGTTACTGGAAGACGGGAGAAGCTGAATTTTGGCAGAGGAAATTTTCCTCTATAAATGTTTTCAGACAGCCGTTAAAGACCATAGGGGTATCATGACAGCTGCGACTGATTATAAATCTGTCCTGATGGTTTGTGCTGTTAACAGACCTCAGATTGCCTCTGGCACAATGGTTATAAACTAGGGGCTTCCCCACATTTCTTTCCTTCTCCTTGTTATAGTCTTTGAACCCTAACCTGCTGGCAGTGGTAACGGAGAGCACGGATACGCACCATGAACGCACCTTCATTGGAATCTATCTGATTGATGGAGTCACAGGCCGGATCATCCACTCTTCTGTGCAGAAGAAAGCAAAGGGACCTGTCCACATTGTCCATTCAGAGAACTGGGTGGTGGTAAGGAAAAGTTATTGCTTATAATTCTTTAGATTTGAGATCTGGAGGCAACCGCCTACGCTGCCCGGGGAATGCTTCCCGACTCCACGCCAGTGACTGTCCAGCTACCTTCCGTGTGAATTGACTTGTGCTGGAGCATTCTGCTCTGCCCTCCTGAACAGTGTCTTCCTCTCTTGTCTCAGTACCAGTACTGGAATACTAAGGCACGCCGGAATGAGTTCACTGTGCTGGAGCTGTACGAAGGGACGGAGCAGTATAATGCCACAGCCTTCAGTTCCCTTGACCGCCCACTGTTGCCGCAGGTCCTCCAGCAGTCTTATATCTTCCCATCTGCCATCAGTGCCATGGAGGCCACCATCACTGAACGTGGCATCACCAGCCGTCACTTGCTCAGTAAGAACTGGGTTAGGGCAGGGTGGAGGGATTGGGTTACTTGTGTGTCAAATTTTGTATTAAAGAAAAGGTGACTACAGTATCTAGGGCAATCATCAGCCATGACGGTCTCTGGGGCTACATTGGAGAAAAGTATATTTTTAAAGTTAGCCTATGATTTGAAGAAATAGTGCAGCTACAGCCCTTCCCTTGACGTCAATCGTGGTGCATGCTGCTGTCTTCTGTGTGCATTCAGACATTGCTGCTGTCTGCATGGCTGTGCCTTCGCCTGTCACTCATGAACTGCCTTTAGAGCAGGGGTAGGCAACCTATGGCAC
The DNA here is from genome assembly GCF_003597395.2 of Chelonoidis abingdonii. Taxonomy (NCBI): domain Eukaryota; kingdom Metazoa; phylum Chordata; order Testudines; family Testudinidae; genus Chelonoidis; species Chelonoidis abingdonii. Next base: position 15,346,208 of record NC_133791.1, read on the forward strand.
GGGTGCCGAAGGTGGCACGCAAGCTGATTTTCAGTGGCACTCACGCTGCCCGGGTCCTGGCCACTGGTCTGGGGAGCTCTGCATTTAAATTTAATTTTAAATGAAGCTTCTTAAACATTTTAAAAACCTTATTTACTTTATATAACTAAACTATTGCTGTATGTATTATAGATTTATAGAAAGAGACCTTCTAAAAACATTAAAATGTATTACTGGCATGTGAAACCTTAAATTAGAGTGAATAAATGAAGACTCGGCACACCACTTCTGAAAGGCTGCTGACCCCTGCTTTAGAGCAACAACAGTATTCAGCCTAGCCCTCTGCTTGCTTCCACACTCCCTCCCTCATCACTGATTAGTGGACTCGGCAAGCTCTCTCTGGCATGCCTCAGCAAGACTACTGGATTAGCCATCAGCGAGTGCAGTCAGAAATGGTCACTTCTAAGAGATGATTTTTTATTTTTTTTTATTTTTTAATGTGCAGTTGGGCTTCCCTCTGGGGCAATTCTCTCCCTTCCAAAGGCTCTGCTGGATCCTCGACGCCCAGAGATCCCTACAGAACAAAGCAGGTAAGCAAAATGCCGCAGCAGTAATCCCCGTTCCCAGGCACCTGCCAAAAGGGGGAAGGCTGAGTGTTTTAATGCTTTTAGTCTGGAGTAGATTAATTTATCAGTTCTGTCTGGCCAGATTCCAAGTAATTCTTACTCTGAATTTAGAGAGGCTGTTGTCTGTAGCCATTGGACTGCTTTACTGCCAGTCCAGGTGTGAATTCATTAGTCGGTAACACGGTAGTCCAGAGGGCTATCAAAAAGCACTTGTTAGCATCATACTAGTGCTAGTATTCTACATAATTATCTATGGTTTTTAGAGTGATACTTTAACTGATTTATTCCTATGGCCTTGAACCTGGTTGGTTGGTGTCTCAGACTTTAGAAGGAGGTGGACGCTACTCTAATTACAGCATGTTCTGGGCTACCAGTTTGTCTCCCTCTTCCTAATAGCCTTTACCAAGCACCATGTGTGAATGACTAAATTATCTGTATAAAGATTCTAATGTTGTATCACCAGACTTGAGTTCCAGATAACAGGCTGCTTAGGGGTTTACCCACTGTGCTGTGTTTGGTAGGGTTTTAATATCTCTCTCTCAAATGTCTTTTAGGGAAGAAAATTTGATTCCATATTCCCCAGATGTCCAGATCCATGCTGAGAGGTTCATCAACTACAATCAAACCATATCCCGAATGAGAGGGATTTACACTGCCCCCTCTGGCTTAGAGTCCACGTGCCTGGTGAGTCTAGGTTAGGGTTTCTTGTTGTAAAGCATGATGCGGGATACAACAGTGTGCCATCACCCCCCCTTTCAGGGAAGGTATGTAACTTCAAGCCTTGTTATAAGTCATTGCTTAATGGTGTCCTGAACTGTGTTTTGCTTGATCAGAACTATAGGAATGGGCCTCTTATTAGGACTAAGATTTTGTCATGGATGTTTTTAGTAAGAGTCAGGGACAGGTCACAGGCAATAAAGATTAGTTCATGGAAGCTTGTGACCTGTCTCTAACTTTTACTAAAAATATCCATGATAAAATGGGAAGGGATTGGGCAGCTGCGGGGTGGCTGGGAGCTCTGGGGGCTCCCACCACCCATGGGGGCTCAGAGCTCTAGGGTCCACCTGCCCCTCCTGGCACCTGTGGAGCTGCGGGGGACTCCCGCTTCCCCACTGCAGCACCTGGGGATTTGTGGAGGCACACTGCTGCTGTGGGAGGTGACAGGACCCTGCAGCTCCCAGCTGGTGGGGCTGAAGTCACAGAGGTCTCTGGAAGTCACGGAAAGTGTAGCCTTATCTTTTATTAATGTATTTGGATTTCTGCTTTAAGCTGCTGTAACAACTGGTGGTCTCACTTCTTTAGGTTGTTGCGTACGGCCTGGACATCTTCCAAACCAGAGTCTATCCATCCAAGCAGTTTGATGTTCTGAAAGATGACTATGACTATGTGCTGATAAGTAGTGTTCTTTTTGGACTGGTTTTTGCCACTATGATTACAAAGAGACTTGCTCAGGTGAAGCTGCTGAACCGTGCATGGCGGTAAGCACATGGGTGAAGGGAACACTGAGGGCACTGGTGAGGTTGGAGAACAGGCTGGCTGGGATTCTGAGTACCTGATCATCTGCTCGTGTGCACACCACAACTGGGTTTAATTATATGTTCTAAATTGTACTGTTGTGATGGAGGCAAGTCTTTATATCACATTTCTGCTGGAAACATTGAAGGGAGGAGCTGCCAGTGGAAGAAAAAAATGCTTCACCTGGGAAGAATTCTGTCCAATGGCAGGAAATTAATGAGACTACAAAGGAACAGCCATCTGTCCAGGACTTCACTGAATTAGTGTGAAAAAATCTTCTACAGTTGTTTTTTTTTCCTTCAAAGTGCTAAGATCATATCACTTTCCATGAAAAACCTTCCCCACCTTTAGCTAAGATTGATATCAAAATACTAAGGATGTATTTCTCCCCCACTTCTGGGGTGCACTTTGAGACCAGTTGATGGCTTACCTCTTCCCTACCCCAACCATTACTGAAATCTTGGAGGAGAATCCTAGATTCACCACAGCTCTGATTGGAAAGCTAGGTTTTGTAAATGCGAGCTACTGGACATGGGGGGCATGGGAAGAGGGGATGTTCATAAGTTAGCCAAGAGAATATTAACAAAATAATGCATCCAAATTCAGGACTGATTGATCAAACCTTTTAAGTAAATTATAACAATGGGGAAGGAGTTCAGGGAAAGATGATGCTTACTAAGGTCTCCATGTCCTTTATTTATTGTGACTGCACTGTATGTTCCTTTTCTGCTTTTTAATCTTTCAAATGGTTGCACAACACAGACCTCATCGATTGGATATTTCTGGGAAAGTTTTTCTCTGGTAAAAAAGTAAATATTCCAAAGGATTTAGCAAACCTGAGAGATGCTGTGAAGTTGCATCTAAAAACATCCCACCTTTTATGCTATTTTGCCAAACAGCTAAGCGATAACTTAAATCACAATATTTTTAAACCTAGTTTCAAGAGTAAAGAAGCCTGCAATTTGTTTTCCCTCCATGTATCAAGGATGTTCATGCTTGGTATGTAGTAATATTCAGTATCTAATTTTAAATTGGAATACGTTTTTACAATTATTTGTAACTCGGGACATTAAGTGCTAACATTGGTTCTGAACCTCCTGTGTACTGAAATGGTTGCAATTTGGCACATGAAGCAAAGGGCTTTGTTGCCTTGGAGGAAGCCTTATTGATTTATGTTTGGCCGAGATGTGATCGGATAACCAGATGCTATAACAAACTAGATCTTGGCTTTTAACTGTGAAACTGGTCCATGGTTGTTTTGTGTGGAAGAGTGCAGGCAGAAAGGATGAGGAATATGAGGTCATTTCTGCGGAAAGCAGGTTATCTAAATAAAAGTAATTTGATCAGTATCTATACGCATGTTTGAATTTTCTGTTAGATCTTTTTGATTGGTATCTGTAGTTTACTTGTAAGTTAAGCATTTCTCCTTTTCTCCATTCAAAAAATGCAAGGACACTTGTTAAATCACTTAGTGTAAACAAGAGGTAGTGGTGATGGCCTCTACCCCACTGCACGTAATGTCAGTGTCTACCAGGTAAGTCTGGACATAAGTAGTGCGACGTACCTCTCTTTTGAGCAGTGCATAAAGAATAATATGAAACCAAAAATATACAAATTATCCTCTAATTTCTTTTAAAAACTTGCAACTAATTAATATTCCAGATCTCTTACTTTTCATTTGAGAATCTCATTACTTTAAGGATTAATATAATAGAAGTAACAGTACAACCACAAGACAGCTAATTAGCCTTACCAATTTTAAAGAAGGGAGAACTGAGGCTCAGAGACTTTGTGAATAGCCTGAGGCACTTAGCATGTTACTAGCTGTGTGAGAGTAGAATCCAGCAGTCCTACTGGTTCAAGCATGTACCACTGAGTCAGGAGTACTCTTGCCCCATGAAAACAATGTCAAAATAAATGTGCTTACTACTGAAGAATGCCAGATAAACCAGAATGACTGCCACAAACACATTTACACTCTAGGAGACAAAAGAAAACTACAGTTGGTGAGGACACAGCTCATCATGTATCCTCAGAATACAAACATAAGGATGTTCAGTGTTATAGTTCAGATCTGTTGTATTTCTGTAATGCCTAGGAATACCAACCGAGGATCAGAGCCCCATTGTATGAGGCATGGTTCAGAGAAGCATTAATGAGGACAGTCCTTACCCCAGGGAGCAGGGCTATGTGGTGAGGGGCCTTAAAGGCAAAGACAAGGAGCTAGTATGTCTTTACCTTTTACTCCCCTTTTGTTTGGTTTCTTCTAATTGCTCAGAAAACAGCTTTTTTATACCTGTTTTACAAATACTAAGAGGGAGGAACTACCCATACCTACTTTTGTTAACTGCACCCATCTCTGTGTGATATCATAAGTGGCAGACTCTTAACCTTTTCCCAAGTGTTACACCTTAAATAACCCCATACAGAGCTGTGCTAGGCCCTTTGACTAGATTGAGTGCCAAATGACAAACTCGGTAGAGTGAAAGTGAACCAGGAGGGAATTACAGCTGCTTGGGTGAAGACCCCTGGAGTAGTGGTGCGTGTGCACCAGTGCCTGGCATCGGCCCAGCAGGAGGGAGCTGACAGCCAGTCCCAGGACAGTATGGGGCACGGACTAGGGGAGACAGGATTCCTGGCTTCAGCACCAAGCTCTGGGAGCGGAGTGAGAGCCCAGCACTCTGCCTTCTCCTGCCAGGGCCACCTTGACCCGTCTTCGGGCTGCCGCCTGCTCCCCGCCCTTGTCACCTGCACAGCTGAGCGTGGGAGCGCAAGTTTATCCACCTGCTGCACATGCGCAGCTTGCGGGGACAATAGTCTACTGCGCATGTGCTCAAATGTTGCTGACTCATCTGCGCACGCGCCTTAGTCAAGCGCCTTGTGCGGCAAGCCGTAGGCTCTGTACACGTCATACGGCTGAGCCGGAGTGGGGTGCGTCGCGCGCAGACAAGGGAGAGGCGATTAGGTCACTTCCCGTCCCTGCCGAAGCGTTTCCTGTCTCTCTTCCCCTTCCCCCCCCCCTCACCCAACCGAGGAGGCGGCAACAAGATGGCGGCGTCGGGTGGCGAAGTAGAGGCCCCGGGGGAGCCGGGTTGGGAGGTGGCGGTGCGGCCGCTGCTCTCCGCCTCCTACTCGGCCTTCGAGATGAGGGAGCTGCCGCAGCTGCTGGCCTCGGTCATCGAGAGGTGAGGCCGGGGTAGCGGGGGTGTCGGTCCGCTTCTCTCGTCTCTGAGGGCGGGGACTTAGCGGGGTTGGAGAGGGCCCCCAGCACCGCGCCTGTCCCTCCGGCCCTCGCCCTGCCTAGTGCTGACCCTCCCCCACCCCAGGGCAGTGCCCTCCCCTTTCTTCCCGTGCCGCCGCCGGGTGGGGGGACGGATCAGGCCGAGCCCCTCTAGCGCTGCCTACCTAGTCTGAGCAGAGCCCGAGCCTGCCGCCAGGCACCGCTCCAGGGCCACAGCGGCAGCTCAGCGCTTTCTCGAGCGGCCCCAGAATGAAACTGACCAGGCTCGGTGTCCTGCTGCTGCGGGCAGGTGACAGCAATGGATCCTCTGGGAGACCTGGGGAGGGCTAGACTAGCGGGCGCTCCCAGCAGGAACGGGCACGGGGAAGGTGTCAGCCCTTTCCCTATTCCTGACAGGGGTGGGGCTTAAATGCATCCAACAGCCGCTAGCCTGAGGCTACTATGGAAAATGGAACCCCAAGCAGTGTCCAGGGGACAACACCCTGGTAGGATCACTAGCATCCTGCCTCTTTCCAACTTCTGAGAGTCTGGGCTCCTCAGATTGTTGCCCTTGGGAGCTCACAAGTGGAGATAGGGTTCATATCCCTTTTCTCCATTTTCTGTAGCTATTTGGTGTCTTGTAAAATAGATGAGCTCTGCCTTATTCTTGGCAGTTATACCCTTCACATACTTTTAGACTGTTGTTTTGTCTTCATATTTCTCTGGCTAAAAATGTGTTATGATTTTATATGCTGCATAATGCAAACTATTGAGGTCCTTGGACAATGATGTACTAGATCTTCATCTCATTTAGATGAAATGGGTTTGGATTTAGGTTCTGTCACTGAAACTATTTTTAAGAAATACAGAGGGTGGAAGTTTTACTCAAAGGCGAGATTCTTTCTGATCTGGTCTGTCTTTCCCAGAAGCTGGAGGTGTCTCATTTTGAATGCATAGAGTATTTGCTATTGGGAGTATTTTCTAAAGTTATTAATGCATGACTGATGGTTTATTAAATAGTTCTTGTATAGCATAAACTTTACATATGAATACCACCACATTATTTTCAGTTACAGATAAATATAACTCACAATTTCCTGTTTGGAAGCAAAAAACAAACAAACAAAAACAATTCCAAACTTGACACATTAGAAAAACAGTTACAATACAACATTGTTTTGCCAAATCAGACAAAATACCCCAAACAGTAGACACCTAGAGCAGGAAGGTTTTTCACGTATGTATATGATGGTTCACCTAGAAACCTGCATATGTGTTTATGCAATTAAAGAACCTTTCTGCAAATCCTGCTTTTGAAGGTTTTCCTAACATGGCCTTTCTCTTGTGGATCTCAGCTGTTGAGTAGGCAAATTGATCACTGCCTTAATAAAATACATATTTCAAAAATGTTGATCGTTGTATCGATGGCTGTCTTTGATCCTTTATGTCCTTTCTTCAATAATGAAAATATTGGCCTGATTTATGGATTCACATCATCATTATTGTGAGAACAGTTGTTGGAGGGCCTAATCTGATGTGTTGAGTGCCCTGAGGCACTCTGTGCTTTGCAAGATTGGACCTCCTGTTTCAGACTGTGGCCTCACTGTGGTGTTGCATAACCCTATGCATTTGAGGATCGTTAACTGAGGAAGAAAACAGAAGATAATGCATATGATTGTATTTTAAACCAGTCTCAACTTTTAGACATGGTAGAATTTATTTTCAAAAAGATACTGTTGAATTTTCTAATGGGCGTATCAGCGGATGTAATTCATGACATCCATGAGGTGCACAGTTGTCATCATAAGCATAATATAATGCAGTCCAAATAAATAAAGAGTGCATGTATTTCAACACTCTGAAATAACTTTTAAAAATACGACATGATCTATTTTTCTGAGAACTGCTGCTTTTGGTTCTTAGGTTTAGGCATTAACAATTTAATGGAGGAGTTTTCATAATGACATATGTTTAGCAGCTAGTAAGTTTGGGCCCTCTTGCTTAAATATTATAAAATTAACTTTGAATTATGAATTAATTATGTGAAATTGCACCATCAACTTGGAATCTAGTGTGTATACAAAAAAGAGTTTCCTTGGGTCAAACGGGACAGACTTGGGGGAGATGTTCATACGTTGACAACTTTTTTTTGAGTCAGTCTGTTCCTCTTCAAGAGGGAGGCCTTAGTGATAACTATTGTACATAAAGGGCCTGATCCTGAATCACTAAAATCAACAGAGACTGGCTCAACTCTTAATATATCTTGATATTATTTAACAAACATTTGTGCCCCAACATAAGTTACACAGTTGAATATTTTTGCTGTGCTTCATTATTTACAAAAACAGTCCTGATTATAATATCAATTACTTACTATGTGACTGCCCTTTTCTTAATAAAAAAACAGATCTCTCATCTTCAAATCAAAATGTGCTGCATTTCATTTCCCTGCATTCTAGTTCCTCTACCTTTGGCCTCAGGTAACTCTGGAGGGATTAATATATCACACAATTTGCCTTACACAACAGAGTAGTAATAGCTGAGAGTAGTTGCCAAATTGTTGGATCCCCAGATTGTTCTTTCTTGCTTCTCTTTAAAATACATCATGTATGGATGTTGCTGTTAATTTACGGTTGTGCACACAAAGGTGGAAGAGCAAAACCTACTAGTGAATCGGAACACATGAGAATATGAACATTGGAGAGGTCTATTTTCAAGCCTCTAGATTCTTTGGATTTATGGTGAAGCAGTCTGGTTCCTAAATTACAGGAACAGATTGTACTGAGAACTTCCAAATTATTAAAAACTAAGTAAAATACTGGCAAGAGGTAGGTAGAGGTGAACCTTAGAAAATCAGCAGGTTTTTTTTGTTTTTTTTTTTGGTAACTGAATGTCATCAAATGAAGCCCCTAGAATCTTATTGGCTGCTCTTGCCTGTGTAAAAGTTAAAGAAAATAGTTTTGAATTCTGAGCTACAGACCTGCTGTCTTCATCCCTCAGAGAGGGAATGTAGCACAGTTTACTCTATTTCTGATAAGTTTTTCACAATAAGATGGCAAAATGTGACTGGAAAATAGAAAAGGGGTAAAGATGGTCATTAACTGATCACTGCACAGGTCAGCAGGGAATTGTTCCTTGTATCCTCCTGGATGTTTAAGATTACACCAGTGTGCAGGTAACATAAGGGTGTGATGTATCTTGCCTGCTGGAGACAGGATACCAAACCTAGGGGTTCATTGTTTTGATCTAGTGTGGCAAAGTGTTTGTTCCTAAGTGGCTGGCTGACATTAAGAACTTCCTAAAAATAAATAGCTGCAGAGTACTGATAAATAATAAATGTGGTGCTGTGGAAATCACTGGAGCGTATAACCAGGCATGTAGACAGGATGAAAGAGTATTAAACTTCCTCTCATGTTTCCAGGGATTTAAGACGAAGCTGTAGGAGTACTTATAGATTCACTTTGGAAGTGGAGAGACTTTCTGTTTCAAATACCTAAACTCTAGGGACACAGAAAACTAAAACAGAAATTCTTCAACTGACTATTGGGATTGGCAGATCATCCAATGAGATTAGAGTCAGGAAACTGCAAAGGTATCTTCCACTTGTTTTCCATAAATTTATTGTAATAGGTTGAGAGTTTTTCCTCCGCTCAGACCTTATTCCAGTGTTTCCCTCACTGTCTCTATTTGATTTATTACATATCTGATCAGGGGGATTAGGTAAATCATTCTTTGTCAGTTTCTTATTGTTGCATGGTCTGCCACTGAACACTGTCATGGAACCCAACAGGGGTCCACGGACTCTGTCATAAAACTGTTAGCTGAGTGCTGGGGTACTCTAACTGCTCTTGAATCTTTCTCTGCTTCCAAAGCAGTGGTAGCTGGACAGGATAAAGTCAATCACGCACTCAGGCTGCAGGCAAGCAGAGAGATTGTTTTTCTTCAATGTACTGAGAGGAAGGATAGTCTCGTGGTTAAGACACTGGACTGTGACTCAGGTGACCTGGGTTCAATTCTGCCTCTTCTGCAGACTCAGTATTATCATCGACAGGTCACTAGCAACTGTTCTAGCTGCTTCCCCTGCCTCTGCTGAATTTAGGTAGATTCCAGGGTTTGAACTGAAGTATCTCATTTGTTAATGCAAAGTGCCTTCTGTAGGCCGTCAAACCACATTTTTCTATGACCAATAGGCAAGTCTTTCAGCCTAAATTACTAGTTCAGATCTAGTCGGTACTGAATGACAATTACTACCATCTGATGGCTTGTGTGATGTGATTCGTTAGCTAGTGGACAGATATCCACATCACACAGTGTCACCACAATAGGCACCACTCTGTCAATCACAGGAAAAACTGAGGATTGAATTAGCTCTTAAGACACAGCTACCTTTTCATTCCAAGGGGGCCTATCCATGCTAATGTTGAGGCACATCAGTGGGGCATCAGAATTCTCTTCTCAGATCCACAGCTGATTTTGACCTTGGTATTTTCCTCTTCACTGTTTATGCAGAAGTCCATATGGGTGATGTCAGAGAGCTCCTTGGGAACAGCAGAGATGCTGCATTGCTCAGAGAAAAATAGTTTTATTCCACATGTTTTATTTTGAATATATATTTGGAATTTAAATCCTCTTGCCTTCCATGTATTAATTAATACATCACATTTTCAAAGCACTCAAACATACACTATTATTTTATACATCTGACTTACTTTCCTGCTATGTTTTCTTATTGCAGTGAATCTGAAATCCTGCACCATGACAAACAATATGAGCCCTTCTACTCTTCCTTTGTTGCGCTCTCCACTCATTACATCACTACAGTGTGTGGCCTAAGTAAGTGTTCAGCCTGTGCTATTTCTTGTCTAGTGACTAGGATGTAATTTTTTGGTACTTGCTTCAAGTCTATTTTCTGAATTGGATGTTAATGAAGAATTTGTGGGTCTGGCACTTGCCTGCCGTTGTTCCGGCAGCCTGTTCACGAGTGTGAGGGAAGACCTAGGGATCTAGGCATTGTAAGTGAAATCTAATACAAAACTAATGGTGAACTCTTTGCTTTATGACCTTTCTCATTATTTATTGAAGCCTTTTAATGTCATTGTAATGCAAAATATCAAATACACCTCTACTCTGTTATAACGCCACCTGATATAACATGAATTCAGATATGTCGTAAAGCAGCGCTCGGGAGTGGGGGCGGGGGGGGAATGGAGCTGCTCGCTCCGGTGGATCAAATCAAGTTAGATATAATGTGGTTTCACCTATAACGCGGTAAGATATTTTGGCTCTCGAGGACAGCGTTATATCAAGGTAGAGGTGTACTATTATAGTATCCCTTGTGTTTGTGGTGGCCCTTACACCAGTATAGATAATTATTCTTGCTTTACCGATGTTCCTTGTATGTTGTTGTCTAATAAAGAAATAGACTAAACTTAATCTTCTCTCAATACAGTATGTTACTGTGCAAGTGGTTCTGTTGAAGTTACTGGGACTCATTGAGGAGTGAGGTGCTATTTATAAGAGTACTGGGATCAGACCCTCTCTTCTCTCTCCTGTGTACTGTTTTCTTCAATAGTGTTAAGAATGTATTGCGGTGGTTTAACTCTCAGAAGGTGGGGTTAAGTGATACAAGCCTTTTACTTTTGTAGTCCCCAGGAACCAGCTGCAGTCCGTGGCAGCTGCTTGTAAAGTTCTGATCGAATTCTCACTACTGCGACTTGAAAACCCAGATGAGGCATGTGCTGTTTCACAAGTGAGTCAAAGGGTGGATTTTGAGACTGGAAGCAGAACTGTATCAGAGAAAGGGTGCATGGCTTCTTCCTTCTTAGTGTCTGCTCCAGTGTAATTCTGGGAGCTGTTGCAAGATGCAAAGTTATTCTAAAAATATTTAAGATTTAGTGCCCTAGAAGGGTAACGCTTGTAACACCATCTTGTTGCTGCATCCTCAGTTGGGTAAGGGTTGTGAGGGAGCAGGAAAAAGAAGAGAGACAGGAAACGCTTTTGCAGGGATGGAAAGTGACCTAATCCACCTTCCTTTGCCTGCCTGCCACACATGGTACTCGTAACTTACTGGATCTTCCTTGTTAATGCCTTCTTTTTCCAGAATTCCTGTGTGCAGGCATTAAGATGAGCGTTGCCTCCAGATTTGTGATTAAATAGAACTCTGAACATCCATTCTGATTTTCTTTTTTCTCTGCTTTGCTTTAATATTGTGATCTTGAGAGATGCTTCTGCATTGCCAACTCATTTGTTCTTCTTGTGTAAGAAACAAACTCTTCTCTGGTCATGTGTTCCTCTCCTAGGGAGAGTTTTTGTATTTCACAACAAGAAAACGGGTTGCCGAGTTTCACAGTCAATTAAAACCCTAAAGGTAAATTGGCTTCTGAGGCTCAGACACAATGTGATCACTTACTTCTTCTGAGCCTGAGTGCACTATCGGAAAGATTGCTTCTCCAAGTGCTGTTCCGTAGCAAGGAGAGGATTCAAGTCCCGGATGCTGTCTGATCTGCTGTTCATTGCCTTCCGTGCCCATAGATGAGAGATCAGCCTTGGCCTGTGAGGAGAACATAAGAACAACCATACTGGGTCAGACCAAAGGTCCATCTACCCCAATATCCTGTCTTCTGACAGAGGCCAATGCCAGGTGCCCCAGAGGGAATCAGTGTTAAGGGAAAAATAGGGAACAAAAGCATTTGGATTTGATTTGGTGTCCTTCTTTTTGTAGAAACACCTGATTCTGCTGATAAAGGGGCTCTGCACTGGCTGCAGCCGCCTGGACAGAACTGAAATTATTACTTTCACAGCAATGATGAAATCAGCCAAACTGCCTCAGACCATCAAAACCCTCTCTGATGGTAAGTGCTTCAATGAAATCTTAGCACATTCTTGTTGTTTCAATGCAGTACTTCCCTTAGGTATACAAAGCACTACACTCTTCCTACCCTTGACATGTGGAATGACCCTCTTCTTCTGCCTCTGCAGTGGAGGATCAAAAAGAGTTGGCCTCTCCAGTGAACCCTGAACTGCGACAGAAAGAGGTGCAGATGAACTTCCTGAACCAACTAACATCAGTTTTTAACCCTAGAGTGACAGCATCACCATCTCTTGTTCCAGACACCCAGGTGAACAAACAGCCTTAGAATAGAAGTGCCACGTTCCTAATATTATTGTGTGAGAATAGGGATGGGCAGATGGCTATAGGAGATGAACAGGGACCTTTTAATATATATACTCAGATGAAGCTCTTCTGTACTGATTAAATCTTATTTGCATGTGGGTGAGTGGCAATGAGGTGGAGGAAAGTATGGTAAATTTTTTGGTGGTTGATTTATCACAGTGTGGAAAGCTAACATCTTTGTAGGTGTGGCTCCTTGTTGAGTTGTGTTGTAGATCAGTCTTGCTCCCATAAAAAGACCTGCAGTAATACCCCATTTTCAGATGCTGGTTGTCCTGTATTTCAGGAGTTCTCCGTGGCCCAACTGTGCCACAGCTGGTTTTCTGCATATAAAAGCCAGGGCTGGTATTAGGGGGTAGCAATCATGGCAATTGCCTGGGGACCCATGCCACAAAGCTACATTGCTCAGGCTTCAGGCCCAGGTGGTGGGGCATGGGGCCCTGGACTTCAACTCCATGTGCTGGGGCTTTGGCTTTCTGCCCTGGGCCCCAGCATGTCTAATGCTGGCCCTGCTTGGCGGACCCCTTGAAACCTGCTCATGGCCCCCCAGGTGGCCCTGAATCCCTGGTTGAGAACCACCTCTCTATTTAATGACTGCTTATTTATTAGGTGGAAGGAGAAAGTGATAATCAGACATCTACAGATCAAGCCTCTGCGGCGAAGACCAAAAGTATATTCATTGCTCAGAATGTAGCCAGCCTGCAAGAGCTTGGTAAGAATGAGCTTTTAATTTAAAAAAAAAAAAAAAAGTGTTTTTAGAAGGTCCCAAAATGTAATCCCTGGAGCCTGAAGTCCTGTACTGCAGAGATGCAACATAGGTAACGATAGTTCAAGCCTGCCCTATATCACACCCTGCCATCCCTAACCTGAAGGAAGTAGCTCTATGAGCGGAGGTTGAGTTCATCTCCATGAGTGCCTTGCATTGAGATTGCCAATAAAGATGGCAGCTGTGATGTGGATACTTGTTTGTTAGGAACAGGATGAAGATAATTTCACTTACATGCAAATAACAGTGATACATAGAAAAAGGCAGTGTAAAATGACAAGGAATGGCATATTGACTGGGCCTGAGTGGTGGGGTTGGGAGTCGCTGCTGCATAAGTTAGGTCTAATGTGCCACACAGGATGAGCATGAGACCTTCCATGTAGCCACACAAACGTTTTCTGTTACTTTTTTGGCTGCTATCCTGTGGTGTATTTAAACGAGATCTTAAATTGTGTCTCTATCCCAGTTACCTACTCTGTTGTGCCATCCCCCTATATTTCCTCACAACAAATTGCAACTGCATTCATTTTAAAGATAATGCCACAGGTGAAATGTGGGGAAAATTTTATCCCCACTGATTTAAGCCAGTGATTCATCCACTCTGTCACCTTATTTCTAGTTTTAAAGCCACTCAGTGGAACAACAAAGATAAAACAATGGCCCATTTTTCTCTGATTTATGTCTGATAGGTGGCTCTGAAAAGTTGCTGCGAGTGTGTCTGAACCTCCCTTACTTTTTGCGATACATAAATCGATTTCAGGATGCAGTGTCGGCCAACTCGTTTTTCATTATGCCGGCCACAGTAGCAGATGCCACTGCAGTTCGCAATGGGTAAGCAATTTCAATTTTTCTTCCTTGGTTAATATTGAGTGTGCTATATGAGAGTGTGTGAATGTACAAGGGATTCAGTATTGGCCTCTGTCTCTCTTCTGTTAGACATTTGATACCAGAAAGTCCTCTCCAGAGTGTACTGTGCTTTTCTTAATTCATTTCAATGATTGTTATAGGTTTCATTCGCTAGTGATAGATGTGACTATGGCATTGGATACTTTGTCTCTCCCTGTGCTGGAGCCCCTGACTCCCACACGGCTGCAGGATGTGACTGTTCTTGCCCTCAGCTGCCTTTATGCAGGTGAGTTAATGTCCTTTGGTAGCATCATGTTTCTAGATATCAAAAGTCTTTTCTCTCTCTCCCCAGAGCTCTAAGTAGCTCTGCATTTCCCCTGCTTTGTAACCTGCACCTTTGAGACCCAAACAATGACCTCCTCCTGTCGTGCTGAGGGAGGACTGAACAGGACACTCTATGAAGGTTGACCTTGATTGAATGGAGGAGGAGGCAGGCTGAATTCCCTGGGGTTTGCCTCTGCAACGCAGTACTCCCAGCCCATTGCACTAGGAACCAAGTGTGCCCATTCCTTCTTGTAAATCTGAAGGCTGACTTGGCAGTATTGTGTTCAAGTTAAGCAGGAAATTGTTGTAATGTCACCAAAATGTCCATGGACAGCGCTAATGCAGAGTTGCTTTGACCGAGGGGGCATTGGTTAGTGTTGGCAGTCCTTGCAAACCTGACCTTGGGATGCACAAGTTCAGTAATGAAACACTTCCTTAGTTGTCATCGTCTACCTTTCCTGCTTTGCTTATTCAGGACTTCGAATGTTTCCCAGAGTTTATCCTTTAGATTTGCTAGTTATACCCAGAATTCAGCCCTGTCTCCCAAGTGTGTGTAAGCACCCTAGAATTATGAAAATGTGTAATCAGTGTGTAAAGTTTTCTGTTAATAATTTCTGCTATATCAGATTCCCTCCTGAGTATTAGGCTGTATGTAACTTTGTTGTTTTAGGGTAACTGAAAATATCCTCTCTTCTTCCTACTGGAATGGTGAATATTCCTGGCCTAGTCAACTCCATGTATGGTTTCACACTACAGTCAGCAGTGCAAAGTGAACAGGAATATAGACTTCCAAGATCAGCTCTTAATTGTAATGTGGTCTTTTGCCCTCTTCTTTCATCAGGTGTGAGTGTGGCAACATGCATGGCAATCCTGCATGTGGGCAGCACCCAGCAGGTACGAACTGGATCCACAAGTTCTAAAGAAGATGATTACGAAAATGATGCTGCCACCATTGTACAGAAATGTGTAAGTTGATGGTGTGGAATGCAACTGGTTAAGGGAGAGCAGTTGTCTTGTTTTCATTTTATTTTTGTCAACGATGCAAAGAACCAGGGGAAATTCCATTTAGGTCTTACACATGGAAATGCCTACCAATTTTAATTGTTTGAGCTTCTCTTGGTCCCTGGCACTGGACTTGCTGACACCTGAAGAAAGATTGATACCAATATAAGCTAGTAATATCTGAGAGTTTGCAGTGGGGAGGTTTACGGTGGAGTGGAACCGAGCAAGCTTCAGAGAAGGGTGTGTGAGTAGTGCGTGGAATGGTTTAGTGACTTGTCTAATAAATCCTCGTAATCTTGCAGTGTTCTTTGGTTTTACTTACAGCTTGAAATATATGAAATGATTGGTCAAGCCATCAGCAACTCACGCCGTGCAGGGGGAGAGGTAATACTCACATCCCATCGGGAACCTTTTTCTTTGTTAACTTTGTGGTGGTGCATTTGGTCAGTTGGATTTATTTTTGTTGTCTTTTTTTTCACTGTTCGAATGCTTAGCATTATCAGAATTTCCAGCTGCTTGGGGCCTGGTGTCTGCTCAACAGCCTCTTCCTGATCTTGAACCTCAACCCCACTGCCCTGGCCGATAAGGGAAAGGAGAAAGACCCATTGGCTGCTCTTCGAGTCAGAGACATTATTGCTCGTACCAAAGAGGGAGTTGGGTCTCCCAAGCTGGGACCTGGGAAAGGGTATGTGAATACCTCCACTAAGTTAATCAGTTTAAGCACATCACTATGATATTGTTCTGTTACACTGTGGCTGTTACCTCTGAG
>NC_133791.1:15362664-15487147 GCF_003597395.2 Chelonoidis abingdonii
TTTCCCTTTCAGTTTAAACTGAGTGAGATGACTGAGAAATTAGTCTGTTAATTTTTCACAAATTGTATTGTGCCTCTTTTTTAGATAGTACTTAGTAAGAAGAGTGTTGTTTTTTTTTAAATCTGTAAAGGAGTATGAAGATTCCACTTTAGGCTTAGCGCCAGGTACTTTCGGGGGGGAGGGAATATATATCTTGTGTTGGACTGGATGAGGCATTGTGTACCATGGGGTGAGCAGAACCTAGATTTCTGTCTAGTAAGGTTTGGCACTCTTTAATGAGCCTCCTCTCCTCCAATCAATTCGTGACTCTACAGTAGCAGATGCAGTTGTGGGGTGGTAGGAATGTGTAAGCCTTGCCCTCAAATGGAAGAATATTTTCAAGTGAATTATTGTTTTCACTTCAACTAAATGCCAAAAATAAGTATCCTATTCCCCTTATTGTACAAATTTAAATTGTATACACTTGGTCTGGCTGGTATCACAAATGAGACGTAAATGTAATGGATATAAGCACCCGGAAATGTTGTTGATACTCTAACCTTTCAGAATATATGATACTGTCTGGTTTAAAGACCTCGGAGGTGACAAAGTGATGTAAAAGGAGGGATTGAGTTGATAATTCTATAGGAACTGCCAAAGAAGACAAGTCGATAGCATTAGAGTAGTGATTAAAATATTAATATTAAGACCTTTTCTTTTTCTGCAGACATCAGGGGTTTGGTGTTCTGTCAGTGGTGTTAGCAAATCATGCCATCAAACTCTTAACATCCCTCTTTCAAGATCTGCAGGTGGAGGCACTACACAAGGTGAGAAGGTGGCACACTGATTTTCTTAAATAGTCTTCTTCATTGGAACATGCTTTGAACCGTCCTTTGATGCTGTCCCCTAGGGATGGGAGACTGATGGTCCTCCAGCAGTGCTGAATGTCATGGCTCAGAGCACATCAATTCAGAGGATTCAACGTCTGATTGATTCCGTACCACTCACTAATCTGCTGCTGACTTTGCTCTCCACTTCTTATAGAAAGGTAGGAGGTGGCACTTTAATAGTTCTGTTGTGGAACTTCTCTCAGTTAAACAGCAAGAACTGTGTGGAAAGTTCCTTTTGCAGGCATCAACTATCATGCCAAGTAGAAGAACTTAGAACTGTGTTAACTTGCGACATTTATAAGTAATCAACAAGGAATTGGATGTCTCCCATTTTATAGAATAGGAGAGGATGTGACTATGACAGACTCTCTTCTCAGATGGTCCCAGTGAATTAAATATTTATTCATGACCATTCTCTCCCGGGAGAGAAAATAAGGGTCCTGTGTACAGAAGGGGAGTCTTCATGTTTAGACTGATGTGTGAAATGTACCTTGGAGTCTTTGTGTGGGTGCTGCCTTAGCCACCCCAGAAAATGATAGATGTAACTTAGAAGAAAGTCTTGTTAGAAATGCCAGTAAGCAATTTGAGCACAACTATAGTAGAAGGGAATGAAAAAATAAATGCCGAGGATTTGAAAGCAAGTCTGTTCTTATCTATTGTACTTTCAAGTTTTGATCTTGTGTTTTAACTTGTTCTGCTGTTCTTTTAAGGCTTGCATCTTGCAACGTCAGAGAAAGGGTTCCGTAAGCAGTGACGCGAGTGCCTCTACTGATTCTAATACCTACTATGAGGATGACTTCAGCAGCACTGAAGAGGACAGCAGCCAGGGTAATAGTTTTCAGCAAGCATCTTAACGCTAGATAATACGCTTTTTATTTTTTAACATCCTGGAAGCCCGTGCACGAACCTTTTATCTCCCAGGACTGGATTACACTGTGGTGCTTAAGAATAACACTCATTTGTTAGGATCAGTGGGCAAAAAGAAATACCAGCTATGCTTTGTAGGTACTTAAGTCAGCCCCCCTCAGCGTTACTCGGTTGGCAGTGTCTGCCCCAAATGGGACTTTGGGGAAGACGGAGAATTCTCCCCCCTCGTAAATGAGTCCCTGCTGAGTGAGGATAGAGCTCACCGGCCTCGTGACTGAAAGAGATGGGGAAGTTGTAGGGCTGCTGATATTGCCCTTAGTGAACTAGCTTGTAGAGGTGATGTCATTTTGCATCTGTATCATTGTTTTCCATGTACTAGTTATTAGATGATGACAGCGAACCCATCCTTGGGCAATGGTTTGAAGAAACGATTTCTCCAAGTAAAGAGAAAGTGGCCCCCCCACCGCCACCTCCCCCACCTCCTCTGGAGAGCTCCCCTAGAGTGAAAAGCCCCAACAAACAGACCACTGGGGAGAATGGGAACATCCTGGCCAGCCGCAAGGACCCAGAATTGGTATGCTATGATCTCCGTGATTAATTATGTAATTAGTGAGATATAGCACTGAACAGTGGCCAAAGAGACTTGTTAGTCTGGTGCTTAGCAGTTTAAATCCAGGCATTTTATTATATTGCTGATTGAGAGTCACTGGCAAGCGGAGGTAGAGGGTGAATGGCCGTGGGTCTGATTGCCAAAGATCTTGGCTTCAGAAGGAGCTGTTTGCATTACTTTATCTGGAGATAAGTATTAATAATTGCTATTGTCCAAGGAGAGAATAATTAAGATATTATCGATTTAGGTTGGAGGAGGTGAGGGAATATGAGGGCAAACTTATAAATGGAAATGTTAACAGCACTTTGTCAGACAAACAATTCCTTTGGGGTAATGGTGAAAATTAATGCTGCTGTTGAGAAAGATAATGGATTTGCAAGCTCTTTTTAGACAACTATGTGAAAAGATATCAGCTGAATGAGAGAACCACTCATCCCAGTGGGCTTGTGTTGAAGACTAGAAACTGTGTAATGGCAGACAAGCAAAGCAACTGTAAAGCAATCCAATTGTAATGAGAAGAGAGAAGTAAATCTGAACTCTAATTATTGGCTTGTAATGGTGGAAGAGTGTAGCTGGGTGGTGAATTATCTAGCATATCTAGCAATGAGTTTTTTGTTTAGTATTTCTTTGACCCCCCCATTGGATTTTGGTGTTTCTAAGATAAATGCATATCTGTTTCTTCCTTCTAGTTTTTAAGCCTGGCTTCCAATATTCTGAACTTCATTACTTCCTCCATGCTGAACTCCAGGAACAACTTCATTCGCAACTACCTGAGTGTGTCTCTTTCAGAGCAGCACATGGCCACGCTGGCTAGCATCATCAAGGAAGTGGACAAAGATGGGCTGAAGGGTGAGTGAGCAGAGCTTCTGTACTCTGGGAACGTCTAGGATGCGGGGGTTCTACTTAACATGGGTTTTCTTTGTCCAGTGTTGGGATCATGATTCGCCAAGTAGAGCTGTAGTGGTAACTGACCTATTCTCTTTTGTGTTTCAGGCACATCAGATGAAGAATTTGCTGCTGCATTGTATCACTTCAACCATTCATTGGTGACCTCGGACCTACAGTCCCCTACCTTGCAGGTTAGGATGTAAAATTAAAGCATTTGTGTCTGGTGTTGAATTCACATAGACAATACATTCTGTGTTAGTACATCAGTGCTTCTGACTACAGAGCCTCTTTCGAACACCAAGCAGTGGGATATTGTGGGGCTGGCAGAGGAGATGTTTCTTGAAGCGATTCTTTTTCTACAGAGTAGTCCCCAGAATAAAAACAGTTGGAGAGCAGCAGCCTGCCTCAAGACTCATTTGTAAGGGGCTTTGAATTAGTCTTCTTAACTCCAGAGACGTTTAAAGGGAAAACTGAATAATTCTCCATGTCTAGGATGCTGTTAGTGTTGAAGAATTGTTTCTGAATGTGTGTTTTACTGTAGGAATTTCCTGCTTGGCTTTTTATGATTGATCTGTTTTGCTTTCATATACTAACCTTGTAGCCTCCAGGTTCCTTTGTCAGGACATGTACTGACCAAGCTTAATGCTATAAGAGCGTTTGTAAATCTGTTTCAGTAGTGTATCAA
Organism: Chelonoidis abingdonii; assembly: GCF_003597395.2. Taxonomy (NCBI): domain Eukaryota; kingdom Metazoa; phylum Chordata; order Testudines; family Testudinidae; genus Chelonoidis; species Chelonoidis abingdonii. Next base: position 15,366,584 of record NC_133791.1, read on the forward strand.
ATCCCTATGCTTTTTGTTGACTATTTTCCCCCCTATAGTTTAAATACAGTAATTTTTTGAAGTAGTTACTCTTTTTTAAATCTACATTTTTGACACGTGAAAAGGGAGTGAGCATAACTGCACTCAGTAGGAGTGGAGTGTTAAAGTGGGGATCACCTCTCCGGTTCTGGTTAGAATTTACTGGAGACATGGCACTTTAGAGAGTAGGGTGGAAAACAGAACTTAAACACTCTGGCAAATAAAGAGGTAGTTCATGAAGGGCCTTCCAGAGACTGTATTGCCACTAGTTAACCTCTTGCATTGGTGCTTAGCATACTTAAAAAGGTGTAATTAGAGTTTAAAGAGCTTCAGATCAGTGGTTTCAGGTGAAATCTCTCCTTTCACATGTCCATATGTTCCTGTTTTTGGGGCACAATAAAAGGTATTAGTCCATTCTCCTTTGGTGACTTTTGTTTTTTTTTCCCCCTCCCCACATCCCCCTAGTCTTAAGGATACCTGAGTTTTAGCTTTTGGTAATGAAATAGGATCCATGATTGTCAGGCAGAGTAACTATAGACTCTGCAAGTCTGTCTACCATTCTGCCAAAGCACCATCTCTTCTGCCAGTACTGGGTCTCATAAGTGAACAGGACTCATGCTATTTTTTCCTAGACTTTTTTATGTAACAAAAGTCCCCTATGGTATAGATGGAGGCTTTAAATTTTTTTATTTTTTTTTTTTTTTAAAAAAAAGCCCCTCAGCATAACTTCACTTGGTACCTATGCCATATTTTACTTAGTACATGTACCAAATAATGTAACTTTTCAGAGGTGAAATACCACTACATTAACCCTATTTATATCCACTTAGAGCCCTACCATTTATCATCACCTTTGGATTGTTGAAGTCTTGTAGTTATTTAAAGCAATGTGTAAGGCTTTCCTCTCAACTGTGTCTGTTGTCTTGTGCCAGAACACTCTTCTACAGCAGCTGGGAATAGCCCCTTTCTCTGAAGGACCATGGCCTCTGTACATCCATCCTCAAAGTCTGTCTGTGCTGTCTCGGCTTCTTCTTATCTGGCAGCACAAAGCCAGTGCTCAGGGAAACCCTGACGTCCCAGAATGCCTTAAAGTTTGGGAGAGGTAAGAAAATGTTATATGTATCATGACTAAAAGTAAGTGACCTGCTCTCTCCCATGACTGCTAATTTTCTAGGAGATGGTATTTTCTTCTGGACAGATGAATCCAATGACCAGACATTTTGTCCTAAAAAAAAAAAAAAAATAGGAAAATCCTAGAGAGGAAGGATATGAAGCTTGGAAGAGGGGGGAGATTCAGCCCCTGGATGAAAATAGGGAGTGGGAACACTTTGATAAAAGTATCAAGATCTGGATGAGTAGAATGGCTCCAGCAGCGCTGATTTTAAAAAGAAAAGGCAATAATTTTGGTTATTTTGGTGCCTCATACCAAGCCCATCATTGTGATGTGTGAGCTCCTTTCTGCCAAGCCTTGACTCCTATGTACTTGTTTTTAAAAGTGAAACTGTACAACAGTCTGGTGTGGTTTGGCTGACTTACAGCCTTTCCTACTGGGGCACATGCACATCTTTCTCTTTTTTAGCTTGTTATATTTCTCTTCAAAAGTTCTTTGCTGTTTGTGTTTCTGTAGGGCATGAAGTCTCTTCCACAGTCTCACTTTAATGCATCCTTCAGTGAAGTTATGGTTAATTTGTGAAATCGCAATATTCGCATAGTAAGGCTGAAGTCATAAATAAGACTCTAGTTGCATTGCTTGATCAAGTAGAAAAAAATCATGATTAAAATGTGCATCTTAATCAGCTAGCTTGCTTTAGTGAAAGTCTCCTTGCAATAGTGTGATCTATGGATCACTCTTTAGAAGAACAAATTTCTTACTGAACCTCTTTCCTGTTGCTGGCAGATTTGTGGGCACACTGAAACAAAATGCTCTGCAGGGAACTCTTCCTAATGACACAGAAGATCTGAATGTTGAGCACCTCCAGCTGCTATTGCTTATTTTCCACAACTTCTCAGAGAAAGGCCGGAGGTCTATCTTGACCCTTTGTATCCAGACCATCCTGGAACTGACTGTGAACATGGACTCCCAGCTGCGGTCTGTGCCCCTTATCCTGGCTCGCCTTCTACTGGTGTTCGACTACCTGCTTCATCAGTATTCCAAAGTTCCTGTATACCTGTTTGAGCAAGTAAGGGATTGAGGATGCATGTTTCCATTGTTTAATCAAATAATCGCTCAGCAATGACCTAAACCAGGTAGTCTCCTTGTTGTTTTCCCCTTCCTATGTGTCTCCCTTTTGGCATTTCCAGTAACTCCTTGTTCTGATTTCACTAACAGCATGCAAGGTTACATTCAGTTAGTGACACAATTGGAGTTGTCAATTTCCAGCAGCTGATTTGGGAGTTGTGTTATGTGGCTATGTACTCAGGCATAGCTACTGTTATAAGTGAATACATGCTGGGCAGCACCAGTTACTAGCAAGGCAAAGCCCAGAGCAGTAAACCTGCTTTCTTTCTAATAAGAGTAGAGGCCTAAAAGTGCCTTTTTACTATTGCATGTATTGTCAAATACCCTTCAGGTAATGTTCTTTGAGGTTAGCTCATCTCCGTTGCTTTGTTTAAGTCTTTGGCACTGGCACCTCATTAATCTGGAACAATGTTTTGCAGACTATTCTCTGGAGTATCTCCTTAGTATCTTGACAGTAGTCTTACTTCACTGGCTGAAAAGTATGAAACAGTCTCCAGCTGTGTGCTCAGTGCTATCTCTGACTCCTCACAAGTTGGAAAAGTTCATGTGTTTTAGTGCAGGGAGTTGTATATTTTTCTTATAACCAGTGTGCCGTGTTTTTTACATAGGTACAATATAACCTGCTAACCCAACCCTTTGGCTGGGTGAGTGGATCCCAGGATAGTAGTAGAAAAATCTCTGTCCCTCTCTATCATGGATTTAAAGAAGTGGAAGAAAACTGGACCAAACACTGCTCATCAGGTCAGAAGGGAAGTTGTTCAGTAAAATTTTACTCCTAGCCATGGGGTTATAGTTGCATAATGAGTGCTCCAGCATGTGGTGCTGCAGAGCAAAGTCAAAGAAGTCCCTTTCAGCAACTTTGGAGTGTGGTTTAAGACACATTAGACTAAATACCAGGCTTGTTATGAATAAATTACTTGTAATTTTACTCAGAAGGGGAGATAGAGGAAACCTGCAGACCTCTAGCATTGCCCAGACATTGCTTATTGAACAAAACATGCCGTACTCAAGTGCTATATAGATCTAGGAATTTTATAATCTTTATTTTAAAATTGGAAAAAGTACTCAATCGCTAGACATGCATCAATCGCTTAATCTGTGCACCCTTTTATGGTTATGTATGTAACATATAGACAGTCTTGTTTTTAGCAGATTTTTACTTTCTAAGTGATTTGTCTTTTGAGGAAAAAAATGACCAGTGATGATATGCCAGCAGTATTGTTAATCTCTTCAATTTTTAAAATTAACTTTGAATTATACCTTTGGTATCTGTGTCCCAGATGCAGTTCCACAGCCCAGATTCTACTGCATCCTGTCACCAGAAGCATCGGAAGATGACCTGAACCGCCTAGATAACATGGTACCTGGAATTTCGTTAAAGACTTTCTCTGAGCCTGAATTACATTAGGGAAACCAGCGTAGAAAATGACCAGCACTGTAACTGAGATACGAGACAAAAGCTGCCCAGGGATTTCATTTAGTACTGCATTAAAACAGAACTGTGTGTGTTAGCTGAATAGATGTTAGTATAAGAGAATAAATGAAGGGTTTGAATACTTTATAGTTAAAAAGCGTACAAATCCTAACTTGAAAGCAGATATTTGGTGAAGTAATCCCAGCTCACCTAACCCATATAGTCTTGCAGTGATTTGCCCAGTGGGATATGTAAAGTCCACTTTTGCTGCATAGAAGTAATTTGTGGCTGAAAAGAGCTGAGAACTTTTCTGTCTCTGTAGTAGCTTGATTCTGTCAGATGTGCCAATACCAAGAGCTCCTTCATATTCAAGTTACCTCTCAGTGCTTCTTATAGAAATGTCTGGCTGTGGAGTTGTCTCCACATCAGTTGGCCCCATGTTCTTTCTGGCTCTCTTACACCCGCTGTCTTTGCTCACTAGAGCTCTTATTTCTGGAGCTCAAAAGAGAAGATAACATTGTTGGATGGGGCAGTTTACCATGTACACCAAGGTTCCTGTTTGTACATCCAAAATGTGTTCCTTTCTTGCACACATTTAAAGTGTCTTTAAGACTCTGCCTGGGAAAAGCAGTAATTGACACAACTGTCCTCCAGGGTTATTTTGGTGGGAGTGTGTGTGGTATTTTTAGTATATTTGGGAGAAGATCTGAACTGGCTGTGGATGGGAAGCTGTGCAGCCAAAAAGGAAACAATTCTGACTTGGCTTTTTCAATAGGTTTGTGAGGTCCTGTTCTCTAGGACAGTGAAGTATGATGAGCTTTATGCAGCCCTGACCTCACTACTTGCAGCTGGATCCCAGTTTGATACCCTCAGGAGGAAGGAAAACAAAAACGTCACTGCACTGGTAAGGGCATATGTATGTGTTACTATAACATTCTCCTTGCTGAGAAAAGAGTTGGCTCCATGCTGCTGCATTTTATACAGAGTCTGGGCAATAGTTACTAAACTGGATTTTGGAGCTTTACATTTCCTGGTGAACAGTTGTCTTATTTTGTCAATGTAAGCTGATGGGCCAACTCCTCACCAGCCAGTGCATCAGGTAACGTATCCCAGTGATGGCAGAAATTCAGTCCCTTCCTTGATGGAGGAGTTTATTCAGACCAAAACAGATTAATTAGGTCCTGCCACCTGGCCTGTCTTACAGTCTGTTCCTTGTAAAGCTTCTGCGCCTCCCCATGCGACAGATCTCTTGCTTCATTTGTGTCAAGATTCCCCTTCCAGATCCTTTCTCCTGATTCTGGGTCACCTGTAGTGGCCTTCCTACTCCCTGCAGGTCTCACTCCCTTAACTGAGCTGCTTACTGACCTTTTATCTGAAGACCAGGTGACCTGCAGGCTATCTATCATCTGATTCCTGACCTAAAACCCATCACCTGGATGGCAGCTAATTAGTTATAGGTAGGGTTAAGCCCACTTCCCTTTAAGGACCATCCCATCCTGTGACAGTCAATAACAAGATGCACTCCTGTGTCTGGCTTATAATTTAGTGTCTGCTTCAAGCTTTTCCAGCTACCTAAAGGAATAATTTGTCCCTTTCGTCTTTTAGCCTGAAGTGCATTCATTGGATTTATTGTGGCCATAGTAGAATGGGGAAGAACTTGAGTGATTTTTGTTAGTGTTGTTAAAGCAGGAAGCTAGTTGGTGACACTTGAAATGTAATGTTTAAATGAATATTTGAGTTTTCACTTCAGCTGAAAAATATAAATTGTGCAAAATGTCCTAGATTTGAGAAAGTCAAGCTGCTGGCTGTGAGGTGGTTCTTAAAGTTGGTCCTTCCCTGGTTTTGTTTAGTGGTAAATGATAAAAGAAACTCAGCACTATGTATTAAAACATGTAATGAGCTTCTGGATTATCAGACCTCCCAAATGTATTAATAAGGTTTGGCTTGAATGTGAGAGTGAGAATTTTATGCCCCTTGACAGGGAATTAGGTCAGATAAGAAAAGTTGTGCCACACAACCAGAATGAAATGGAAGTATAGTCCACTCACTCAACTCTGGGACACTGCCTCCACATGCAGACACATTTAGGGGCCCTTGATAGGATCACAGCTGAAGCAGGTTGATTGTAAATGTTTGCTTCTTGATGTATCCTCCACTGTCTTTGTTTAGGATGCCTGTGCGCTTCAATACTATTTCTTGATACTGTGGCGGATATTGGGGATTTTGCCTCCATCCAAAAACTGCTTGAATCAGCTGGCCATGAACACACCAGAGATGAGTGAATGTGATATCCTGCACACTTTGCGCTGGTCTTCCCGCTTACGTATCAGCTCCTATGTCAGCTGGATCAAGGTACAGCCCTCTCTTTAGAATTTACAATGTAGGGTTTTTGACACATTAGTATTTAAAACAAGAGCACGAATTCCAGAACTGTTCTGATCTGTGTCAGGAGTAAGAAATGAAATTGCAGCAATGTGTGTCAGAGCTTGAAGAGGAGGGAAATATAAACTGTGCTAGGTGTATCAAAAGTAGTTTTCATCTCTCCAAGTGAAGCTGAGGGAATCAAACCACTTCTTAGTCTTGTTTTTATAGCTCTTTTTATCATATTAAACAACATTACCGGGTGTTTCTAAGATGGACAATGCTCATTTTAATCTCTGCCTGGTTCACTGCATATGAGAATGGTAATGTTTGCATGGTGACAGGAAATGGGGTTTTAAAAAACCCCCACAAGTATCATAGCATGGTAGTGGTTCATAAATTGGTAAATTCCACAGCCCCTCTATATTTCCTTAAATGTGATGCTAAATCTTTCTCTGCAATACCTACAGGATCACCTTATCAGACAGGGCATGAAAGCTGAACATGCTGCTTCTCTCATTGAATTGGCATCTACCAAGTGCAGCTCAGTGAAATATGATGTGGAAATAGCAGAGGAGTACTTTGCTAGGCAGGTAAGTTGGTATGAATACTGGATACATATAAGAAGGTGTGGAGCACTGATCTTTGTGTGGCGCATTGCTGTTATAAATGTTGTTCTATTTTAAGATTTCCTCTTTCTGTGGGATTGACTGTACCACAATTCTCCAGCTGCATGAGGTTCCCAGCTTGCAGTCCATTTATACCCTTGATGCTGCAATTTCCAAGATCCAAGTTTCTCTAGATGAGCATTTTTCCAAGCTAGCTGCAGAAACCGACCCACACAAATCATCTGAGATAACCAAGAATCTGCTGCCTGCTACGCTACAGCTTATTGACACTTATGCTACATTCACCAGGTACGCTGCTGACTTAGCTCCTCTAGAGGGATATTGTTTTCTTTTCTGTACTTGGCTCTTCATTTTATTAGCTCCCCATCTCTGTAGTAGTCCTTCTTTATAGTCCAGAATAATGGCTCTATTCTATATCCCATAGAACGTACCATGTTAAATCAGTAGACTTCTAAAATCCATAGATTTTATTATTCTACTTCAAGTAATTTAATATCTGATTTTTCAAGACTTTCCTACAAGCTGCAAAACAGCTTTCTCTTTGAAGTTAAAACCTCTCCCTAACATCCTGAAAGAGAGAGAGCAGCACAGGGTTATTTCAATGAGTTATTCTTGTAACTGTCAAGATGACTTGGAAGTGAGGTGGTTTAGTTGTTCAGTGAGAGTCCAAAGTCTTTTAAACTGCCTTTGGCTCCTGTGCAGAAGAAAGTGAAAGTAAAGCAGCTTCCCCCCCTCCCCTCCTTTGTCCTCGAGCAGCCACTTCTATTGATAAGTAACTTAAAGGAGCTTAAAAGCCCAGAACTCGTGGAATGGTATTGTAGGATTTATGGGATAATAATTCAGAGGGTTGGTTCTTGAAGTTCGCCTTCACATCTGTCACTGTATTGGCATGTTCTGAAATGCAGAGCTGCCCGCTGAAATGAGTCCTTTCCACCCCCAACACAGATCTTACTTACTGCAGAGCCTCTCTGAAGAGGGGTCCACTGAGAACAGACCTTCTGAAGAGAAGCTTCGGGGATATGCTGCTGTCCTGGCTATTGGATCTAGCCGCTGCAAATCAAATACTCTGGGTAAGGCTCTTGTGGAATTTAGCCGTGTTCCAAGATTTGTTTAAGGGAGACTTTTTTGATACAATATCGTAAAGGTTCAGCTTCAAAGCTGTGCTGGCAAAAGGTTCACTCCCCTGCAGCCCCCCCAACTATCGCCTCACAGACTGGAGTATTGATTCTGTGTAGTTCAGTCAGGTACTTGCGCCTGTGGATTCAGAAGCAGTAGTAGTGCAGCAGTCTGGGGGGATATCATGAAAACAATAACTAGATTAAGTCCAGCCAGCACTGAAATGGTTTTGCAGCTGTGTTGGCACTCTGCTGGCATAGCTGTCCTTTGAATTTCCCTGGATTCTCACTGCTTGAATGTGTTCACTTATGGGATACACGGTATACCGTGTAGCAAGTGAAACTTTCAGAATTCCTCACAGGAGGGATTGTTGGTTGATTAAAGCATTTTGACAAGTTAATACTGTTGAAATAACATCTTTTCACTGGAGGAAATGTCTATTGCACGACTGAGTTGCCTGAGGCTGTGGAGGGTAATGCCGGGTTTATTTTCTGAAGACCAACATGACTTAAGAAGAATGCTAAACCGGCTTTACCACCAGAATTACAGTTCAGACAAACCTAGCTATTCAGTTTCCCATCAAAGTTAACTTACCTAATTCAGTTGGAAATGTTCTGGGTTTTTTTAAACAGGGCCTTACTGCATTCCAGCTTCCTTGTCAACCCCTGTGAAATTCTTTATTTTTACTGTCTCATTTGGTTGCAGGCCCAACACTTGTACAGAACCTGCCATCAGCAGTGCAGGCTTTGTGTGAATCCTGGAACAACATTCATACTAATGAGTTTCCAAACATTGGATCATGGGTGAGTCCAGTCCTGTGTAAGGGCCCTGAAATAGCCCTAACTATGTAACTTGGTGAGAAAGTTGTCTACTATATTTTTTGTTCAACTTTCATTAAACTGTAACAGCTAAACATCTGGCAGTAGGGAAATAGTCTCTCATGCTAGACATGAGTCATCTGCGATTGCAAAGGTATCCAAATTTTGCACAACCAAGAGCTGCAAATTTTCGTACAAAGGGAGCAGATTTACTGCATCCTTCTCTTTTAATGTAGAGATTTGGCCAGTGGAAATTAACAAGTTCCATTTGCCATCAGAACAACCCTGCTGCTTAGTTCAATGTGGAGGATTGCATGTTGGTGCGTGAAGTCTGTCTGGGTCACACATCCATATTAAGACGATGGTGACCATAGGCTGCACTGTCAATTTCTGCAGACTGCAGTTCTACCACCCTGCAGCTATTGGGGCAATAATGTGGAGGTTTTAAAAACCCAGAAGGTGAACTTCAGCCAGAAGACTGCATGACACACTTCGTTAATTCATATATGATAATTTTTTAGGCACCAAATTGTGCTTTCAGTGCTATGTATTCATCCTGACTGAACATGAGTTCTGATTCTTTTTAGCGCAATGCCTTTGCGAATGACACAATCCCAGCAGAGAGTTACATCAGTGCTGTTCAGGCTGCCCATCTGGGCACACTCTGTAGCCAGACTCTGCCCCTCGCAGCCTCCTTAAAGCATACCCTCCTCTCCTTGGTCAGACTCACTGGGGACCTCATCGTGTAAGTGAACATTTGTGTTCCGTCTGGTTTTGCCTGTTCTTTTGAACATGACTTGCAACTGACCATTCCTGTTTATGGGGAAAAAAGTTGGGTAAAGGACACTGTGTCTTTCTGAATTTGAGACCAGGAACTGTAAGAGTGAAAAATAACCACCCACTTGGCACTGGATCTCTAGAAGCCTAGAGGGAATTCTTAGTCCCTTCTTCCTGTAGAACAGGGCACAGAATAAACACATGTCCCACAAAATGGGGAGAACAATGGAAGCATTGTGGATTGCTTTTTAGATTGTGATCACCAGGTGTGTCCTCTTAGAAATATTAATGCTAGAAAGGAAAACAGAAACAGTTCTTCTGTGGTGACTTTTATTCTCCAGGTATCCTAAAGCACAGAACAGGGTTCTGATACTGCACCAATGTCTGGGACATACTAAACGATGCAGTGACTACCTAGGAAAACATTGCAGATACCTGTATACCATAGGGCGGGGGTCGGCAACCTTTCAGAAGTGCTGTGCTGAGTCTTCATTTATTCATTCTAATTTAAAGTTTTGCGTGCTAGTAATTCATTTTAACATTTTTAGAAGGTCTCTTTCTATAAGTCTATTATATATAACTAAACTATTGTTATATGTAAAGTAAATAAGATTGTTAAAATGTTTAAGAAGCTTTATTTAAAATTAAATTAAAATGCAGAGCCCCCCGGACGGGTGGCCAGGACCCGGGCAGTGTGAGTGCTGCTGAAAATCATCTCGCGTGCCGCCTTCGGCACCTGTGCCATAGGTTGCCTACCCCTGCCATAGGTGCTCAAATATAGTTTTGGCAAGCAGAACTGTTTTGTTAAAAGAGAATAGCCAGGACAATTGAATTATACCCCACTATTTGAAAAGGGCTTTGAACCTAACATTTACCTAATCTTCCATCTAGATCAGTTTCCCAGCTCTGTGCCTGCTAAACTATCTCATTGTGTAGATCTTTTACTGGTGTACTAATGGAAATGTTTTTGCTGTTTCTCTTTTCCCTTCAAGCTGGTCAGATGAACTGAACCCACCACAGGTTATTCATACCTTGTTGCCCCTGCTGTTGGAGACCAGCATGGAGAGCGTGGCAGAGATCAGCAGCAACTCCCTAGAAAGGATCCTGGGCCCTGCGGAGTCTGATGAATTCCTGGCTCATGTCTATGAGAAGTTGATCACAGGATGTTATAACATTCTGGCTAATCACTCCGACCCCAATAGGTATCAAATGACATACGATGTATCCCTTCATCGTGTGACCTGCCAATCCTGATGGACAGGATTATCCTGATCCATTTGTTCATCAGTGTTTTTATTTGTGCTATGGAAAGGCCACAAATTAGCTTATTCTTTTCTGTACTATGCTACTGTAGTTTAATACAACAACTCACAGTTCCTTTAAAGATTACTGGTGCTTTGTGAATCCATGAAGTTGCGCTCTGCTTCTTTTCCAGTAAGCATCTGAATCATCCTCTTTCCAAAGAGGTGGATGGGGCAAGTGTGTCAGTGCCCTCTGCAAAGTTAACTGCTAGTTTGTTCTGATGCTGTGACCGTCACTTGGTCATGGTCTGCAGCCTCTTTAGGCTGTACTTTTAACTGTTTGCAGGATTTCTTAACCCCTTTTGTGTCCTGCAGACACAAGACGGTTACATATAATTTTTCAATACACATTTCCTTTGTATAGGAGTTTTTATATTTTTTGTTTACTATATTACTCTCAAAGGTCTCCTGAACCATGTCCCAAGGTTCTTCCTTGGCTAAAGCTTTTCTATTAAATCATAGAATCATAGATCATTAGGGTTGGAAGGGACCTCAGGAGATCATCTAGTCCAACCCCCTGCTCAAAGCAGGACCAATCTCCAGATGACCCCCCCCCGGATTGAACTCACAACCCTGGGTTTAGCAGGCTAATGCTCAAACCACTGAGCTATCCTTCCCCACTCAATGTCCTCTCAGACCCAGCCCCCATGGGTGCCCCAGGTTCCTCCCCCGCACACACCTGTGAGCCTCCTCCCAGGACGACGACTCATCACCCAAAAAGCACCAAGGAGAAGGTCTCCAGCTGACAATTACACCCAAAACCAGCATGGGGGGTGGCAGCTCCATTTCAAACATGGGGGAGAAGGGAACCCAGCAGCCAGGCTCCAAACAGGGGTAGGGCCCCCAGCACTGGGGCTGCATCCTCCTCACCAAAAGAGATTATAAACTGTTTAATGTAGTGCTCCATTCTGAGAGCCTACTTTCTTATCTGGATGTTTTCCAGTGCCCTGGCTAGGCCTCCCTACAACCATCTGTGCCTGTTTACCCAGAGTCTTAGACTGCAACACCAAATGTGACAATAAGACATCTTGGAGTTGAGCCCACCTAAGGTGGGAAACTGAGGCATGATCAGTTTAGGCTTAATCAGTTTTTTACTTTATTTATAAATTTTCAAACCATTTTCACACATAGTTTCTGATCCTATATTTGACAGATAATAAACAGATAAGACTGAGCAGGTAGTGCACCTTTCTTTATACTTAATGTTTGATCCACAGTGGCTTAGATGAGTCAATTTTGGAGGAGTGTTTGCAGCATCTGGAGAAGCAGCTGGAGAGCAGCCAGGCCCGGAAAGCCATGGAGGAATTCTTCTCAGAGAGGTGAGGTGATAGAATATTGCATTCTAAGTACTTATTTTCTCCCCGTTAATCCTTGTCTTGTCGCACTTAACATTTGTGGAATGCTGTTGCTTCTGTACGGGAAAGTGCAAAGTGCATATAATCTGCACAAGGAACATGTCACCCTTTGGAGAGATGAAGGGTTTTGTAAGTGTGAAAAGATTCCCATGTGAGAGAGAGAGTTGTTCTGCTTTGACACTGCAGATAAAATGTTCAATTAGTCGTCATTTCAATGACTCGTTGTGCGAGTCTTTGGATACATCTCTTTTGTCAGAGGCAGCATAAAGAACCTCTTGAGACAGGCTGTATTAATTTGCCTGTCAGTTCTACTTGTAAAGTAGCACCTGTTCTCTCAGTGCTACCCCAGGATAGCATTGGCTTGGTCTCCTGAAGGATGCCTTTTTCCTGTCTTGGAGTATGAAGACAGAGTAGTGCGGATGTAAAACAGCAGAGCACAGCAAGCGTGTAGGAAGAGATGAACCGGGGGAGAGTTAATTCCAGTTGCAAAGCTGACTGACAACCTTGACATACTCTCTACTTCTTTCTGTTCAGCTCAAGCCAAAGGAGCATGATGGGGGAGTTGGCTTGGTTGGTGTGCACTGTTGGGATGGGAGATAAATGAGAAAAGAGTAAGCAAGAAGAGGACAAAAGATATTGAAATCAGCTTTGGCCCTTTTGTGACAGGACCGTGGTTTGTTACCAGATGGCTCATGATCTGTGAGCTCCTGAGGTTTGCATATGCCTCTGAATTTGGAGCTGAGGCTCTGATGGCATTGCTCTTGAAAGCATTGTATATAGCCAGATTGAAAAAGCATGTTAATGTTGTGCTCCTAACCATGAATTAGTACCTCAGAGAGTGGAGGAGAGGACAATATGAAAAAGATGTGATTATTTTACCAGCAGGCTGAAATTGCTTCAACCTCACAGCTGCAAGCATTTTTTTAACTAGGCTCTTCTGTTAAGTCGCCTTAATTTTTAGCTGACTGACTACAGCATGACTCCGTGTGGCTCTAATAAACATTGAAGGGAAGTAGTGTTGGCACTTGTTTGATATTTCCCTTTGGACTGTAATTGCTTTGTTTCTTCATGGACAACCCATTAACATGTTTTTTGCTGTCATTCTTTTCTGCTGAAACTAGGACTGGAATTTTAAGAATGGAAGGTAGCTGCCTGCAGTACTCCATCCTTACTGTGCTGGGTGCAGGGTTAAGAGTTTTGTCTTGTTTAGGTGTCTATCCATCCGTGTCTCCTCTCCTCCGGAAGTACTCTGCAGCATATGAACCGTTTCTGCCCTGGCATCTAAGATTAATGTAAATAACAGTGAGGAAAAGAGATGAGTGCATTATTGAAAGGTTTGACCTTATGATTTCTTTTCTCTCGCTCAATTAGTGGAGAACTGGTCCAGATCATGATGGCAACAGCGAATGAAAATCTCTCTGCTAAATTCTGTAACAGAGTTCTGAAATTCTTCACCAAACTCTTCCAGTTGAGTAAGTGACTGTGTTTAATCTCTGCATCAAAACTTTGATATCCATTTAAGATTTTTCTTGTTCTGCATATATTGACCTGCAGTATGAAAATGCTTGAAAGAAAACTTTTGGGGAGATACTGAAGACTACGTGTACTCATTCCCACTCATCTTTTGTGTTTTGTTGTCTTCTGTCCCCTCCTCCTCTCTAGCTTCAGTTTTCAGTTCTGTTGCTGTCCCTCCCCTGACAGCTGCCCACTGTGCACATTTTTCCTTAACTATTTGCCCTTTCAGTGTGTAGTAAAAGCGTATTCTGAGTTAACTAGTATTTCACCCATCCCTCTTTTGAAGGTGAATGTTTGCTAAGCAGACGGTTTAGCTCTCTGGAGGAGCAGGCACGAGGGGACTGTGGCAATATCTTCAATATGCATATGAACAACTAGAAATGACTACAAGCTGGAAAATTACACAATTCACTTTTATGTCATGCTTGATTTAGTTATCCCCAGTGTATATGAGAGAGAATAAATGTTTGGGGAGAACGAATGGAGGAATAGAATTGAAATGATGATGATAGTAACAGGGATAGCTGTGGGACTGTCTCCAATTACATACACTTTAGGGAATCCAGTGAATTTTGCTTTTAATAATAGAAGGAAAATTGTCGTCAGGCATGTTCAATTTGCAGCCACAATATCAGCCACTGATAATTCTGTCTCCTAGCTGAGAAGAGCCCCAACCCCAGTCTGTTGCGACTATGTGGCTCCTTGGCCCAGTTGGCCTGTGTTGAGCCTGTACGACTACAGGCCTGGTTAACCAGGATGACCATGTCACCACCTAAAGATTCAGATCAATTGGACGTTGTTCAAGAGAACAGGCAGCTGCTGCAACTTCTGACAACATATATTGTTCGGGAAAACAGGTAGAGAACAATCTTACGTGACTTGCATTATATATTATTGATAAAATACATATTCCATAGACACCTTCTAGTCTGTTAAATGCTGCTGATCTCTCATGCTGTAAGGCCATTGTCTTGCTATTGTTCTCTAGTGTATATTAATGTAGTACTATTTGAAATAGGACTACATTAACATACCCTAGGAAACTTTTAGTGTGTTCCAGCAGGGCCCATATGGGGCAGTTAATGCGCGACACACTAGTGCATGCTAGAATTTGCGCCGGTCTGGTGCCGGCTAATATATTGCTTAGATAACCCTCAGAAAAGTTGAGCTTAAACTGGTGTAGATGGGCGATTTAATGCATCTCAAACTTTCTTCTTGTTGATTTAGCCAAGTCGGAGAAGGCGTGTGCACTGTTCTGCTGAGTACCCTTATACCAATGGCAACGGAAATGTTGGCCAATGGTGATGGAACAGGCTTCCCTGAGCTCATGGTTGTGATGGCAACTCTGGCCAGTGCTGGGCAAGGTGCTGGACATCTCCAGCTTCACAGTGCCGCAGTTGATTGGCTGGGCAGATGGTAAGAGGAATGAGACCTGTGTTGGTGACTGATTATCTTCATGTGTTGGACTTCTTGGGAGTTTGGTAGTGGAGAGAGGAGAGCGAGGGAGTGCTGTGTGGTTGCCCCATAGTTCAAAGTGCCACCTGTTGGAATATGTGGTAGTTGGGATAAGTGCCTTTATGGAGACTTGTATTGGAACTGTGGAGGTCCTTCCCTTTTTCCTCTTGATGATTTATTGGCTCTACCTTAATGATTTGCATAATGCTGTTGTAAAACTAACAAACTAAATACGTAGGATCATAATCAGTGAGGATTAAATTGATAATTTTTAAGAGCTGATTTCTGTAACCATCTTTTTTTTAACTTTTCTTTATCCTATAGCAAGAAATACCTGTCTCAAAAGAATGTTATAGAAAAAATGAATGCTAATGTCATGCATGGAAAGGTAAGAAGCACAGGCAGTTCTCAGTCCTCAGTGTTTGGTTTGAGCCCTGGTCTGCATCCAAAAAGTTATACTGGTGTATATATAGTGGATAAGTGTTTGGTACCTTGTAAAATCTAAATCTTCACCTGGGAAATTCTCTGATCTTCCTTTTATACATGGTAGTAAATTTTCTTTTGATTTTGCTTACAGGCATACACTGTAGATTCAGACCCAAATTAAAGCTTTACACTCTGCCCTTTTCGGACTATATATAATTATTGTTTTAATGTCTCCCTGAAACTGAAAATTCATACCTCTAATGCAAATACTGCAAGCGGATAAAATCCCAGTTTCTTTTCTGGGCATTTTGCTAACAAAGGCAAGGTGTTGAATTTGATGTGGTTCACCAGTGAACTGAAGATGTCATCTACTCTCCACTGTCCATTCTGTTCTTGTCATCTGGCATGAGGTTGAGACCTACTTGTATTTGGTAGTTTTAAAGTCCTACCAGCTCACAAGAACTGGAAAGAGTAGCTAGTGCAATATGCATGCCCACAAATCAAAGCCTCTCAGGCCTCTCACCCTTGAGAGACCGTCTTAAATTTTTTAGAGAAAATGTCCTGTCCCCATACTGTAGCAATATGCAAACCACCTTGCAAATCAGTTATGTGCTGTGGTAGAATTTCTGAGTGCAACACAAATCCTTACAATCTGTGTCATTAAGAATTAGAGATATTTTCACATTTGTGCTCATTTAAACATAGATGCAGGAGGATTTAATTATTCCTTCTTCTCTTTTTTTTTTTTTTTGCAGCATGTTACTATACTGGAGTGTACATGCCACATTGTCTCTTATCTGGCTGATGTCACTAATGCTCTGAGCCAGACCAGCGGCCAAGGACCCACTCATCTTTCTGTAGATGGAGAGGAACGGGCTATCGAGGTGGATTCAGACTGGGTGGAAGAGCTGGCAGTGGAAGAGGAAGATTCTCAAGCTGAAGACTCAGTAAGTTCTCACAGTGTGATGTTCACAACTAGTAGCTGAAAGCCGATAATGTTGCATGGTTGTGACAGCTGGACTAAGTAATCCATCATCTCCACAGTCTCCCTTATACAACCAATTAAATTGTTGCATGCAAATAGTGAGAGTCACAATAACCTTCTAGATTTATATGTGCAGCTTCCAGATCAAATGTAGAAAAATATAGTGTTTTGACTTATAAAGAATATAATTTCATGTTGGACAATCTTAACCTGGGGTCTGAAAGCCCATCTGTGTCCTCTCTCTTAAATCACTGTCAGCAGTAAAGATTTTGCAGTTAGAACTGTAGCTATATAAGACAGAAGAGAATCCAGCTCATCCTTATGCAGATAGATTAATTTTTCAGTGATGACAAAGGTAAAGACTTTTTTGTCAGTAAAACAAGCAGAGATGAGCTGAAGACAGAGAGCAGAAATGTTGAGTAAGATGTTGCTGGTCTGATATAGCTGGTTCTCTGACTCTGTTACATTAATACCCAATTTAACTGGGGTAGCTTTAAGATTAAAGCTGCCATCAGTAATTCATGCCTTTAAATTCAGACCCCAATATCTTATTTTAATTATTGTCCAATATTTCTTGGATGTAAAATGAAGTGATTTTGTTTGGTGCCTGCTTTTTTTAGATGATGCTGAAACTCATTGTTTTCAAATGTGAATTTATCAGCGAATGGGTTTCCTTTGTATTAAGTGACTCCAGAGTAGGTAGGTAGATATGTAATACACTGACTAAATGATCTTCCTTCCTAAACAGGATGAAGATTCTCTCTGCAACAAACTGTGCACCTTCACCATCACACAGAAAGAATTCATGAACCAACACTGGTAAGAGCCCTCCAGGTCTTCCTAGATACAGACTATCAGCCTGGGCTTACTGGCCATTCAGAATTGGGGAAGAGATGATGTGCTAAATCTAAGGGGCTATAATTTCTAACCTGTCTGGTTTCTTTTGTACAGGTACCACTGTCACACTTGTAAGATGGTGGATGGGGTTGGTGTTTGCACGGTTTGTGCTAAAGTTTGTCACAAGGACCATGAGATTTCTTAAGCCAAATATGGTTCATTCTTCTGTGACTGTGGAGCGAAGGAAGATGGCAGTTGCCTGGTAAAGGATCTTCATGGCTAAATTTAAACTGTCCTGCAACTATTACAGGTTGCCTAAGTTTGGCTTTGTGAAGTCTTATATTGCACAACAGTTATTCTGTGATATCAATATATGGGAGGGGTCTCCTTTAGAATAAGCTTCATCACTCCCCTGTAATTTGCGGCTTTCTACTTAATGATTTCACCCCCTTCACCAAAAGGATCTATATTGGCAGATCTCTTAACACTAATTAAGACTTTTTGAACCTACATAACTAACTTGTGGTTTGTAGGTCAACTTCATGTTGCCCGCTTACCAGATCTCTGCTGTTTTGATGTTTCCCACCAGCTGCCAACAATGTTACTTCCTGTCTAATACAACATCTAAAAGGAAAGTGACATGTAGAGTACAGGGTTATTGCTGTCTTATCTCTCTGAAAATGTACTCTAAGGAATTAATTTTGCTCCAGTTGAAATCACTGAGAGTTTTGTCATTGACTTAAATGGAAACTGAATTGGGCCCTTGATATTGCTTTGTTTTTCCCAGGCTTTGGTGAAGAGAACTCCCAGCAGTGGCATCAGCTCTACCATGAAGGAGTCTGCATTCCAGAGTGAGCCCAGAGTGCCTGAGAGTGTCATCCGCCATGCGAGCAACTCCCCTGCTGATAAATGCAAGGTCACCATCAGTGATGGGAAAGGCCCTGATGAAGAGAAACCCAAGAAGAGCAGCCTGTGTCGAAATGTTGAGGGCTGTCGAGAGGAATTGCAATCCCAGGTATTGTAGTCACGTTAAAATCTCATTCAAGCATCAGGATCCCTCTGTGTAGTAGTTCTTCAGGATTCTCTGTTCTCCTAGAATGAAGCTGTCTTTATGGCAGCCAGTGCTTCTGACTTAGAGACTTTTACCAATTTGATTTAGTGTTATGCCAGTACAATATTAGTGTAGGGGATATGTTCTGTGTTGAGAGTTAACACTGGATTTTTGTGTCTAATGCCCATAAGAAACAGTGAAGTTTGGTACAGAGTGGTTGTGGAGTGGGCTGTACTGGTAGTTATGTTACACTAATAAAATAATACCAACGGGATCTTATAAGAGGGATAAGGCAAAATGCCACGTTTATTATAAATACAGAGGAGGAGAGAGAAATCAGGATATGCAGTTCTGTATTATTTCACTACTATTCCTTATTTATTCACACACTCATTGATACAAGTTCTGCAGAGTCGTTATAGTTACCAGCCTAAAGGTTGCTCGTGGCAGAGTACTGGCCAGGTAGCCTCACACAAGGGTGAAGCCGAGTCCTTGTCAGATGTGCATCCGATGCTCCTGGATGGTGGTTGCAGAACCAGATTCAAAATTTTCAGTCTTTAGAGTCTGTTTTTATAGGATTTTATTCCTATACCAGTCGATGGGAATTGCTTCATCATGCTGTTACTGCATTTGAAATGTTAATCACTGTTCTCACGTTTGAAATAAGTCCAACATGCAGATGGCACAGCAGTGACAGCGGTCTGGTGTTTATCTTGTTCTTTGGTTCTTTCATCCTTGGGATCGTTGGGTGGATTCCAGTTTGCCCTGCGCGGGTCATCCGGTATCTCCACTCTGCGCATTCTTTGGCCAGTCAAGGCTGAAGTTGTACTACTTAGGCTGTCACTTCTCTGTCCATTCATCCTTTTTATTTTAATCAAGCATCCATCTGCATCTATCCTCTATTTTAACATACATTTATCACTATTATTACTTCACTATCTCTTAACTTGTGACATCCTGAGAGTTGTTAGAAATCTACTGAAACTTTAACATACATAACAAACAAGTTAAAAGCTCCGAAGAGTGGGAAGCTGTGTTCTGTTTTGAAGAACAATTACAGTTGTTTTTGCAAAGCCTTATCGCTCTTTGAGAACAGGCTTTCTGTCTTAGGATGTGTTAACACAGTTAGCAGTTTGACCTTGCATGTCCCTCACCGAGACGGAGACACACACAAATGAAAAAGCAAGAGGCTTGTTTTGTTACCAATATCTTGAAGTTTAAGCTGTGGGGAATTCAGTCTTACCCCTTGTCTCTCTTGGCCTCAGACTTGTTATACACACAAACTTTATGGTTCTAATACAGAAATTCCCTGATATGGTCCAACAGTTAGACAACTGAGAATCAAGTAACTTGTCTATTAGGATAACAGTGCTGTAACTGCTTTTCAAAAACTTACCTGGCCTGTGAAATGCTGCTGCTATGGAGGTTTCGTAGGTATGTCTTGTGCTTTACTTACCACATGTATTTCTTGTAGGCCAACTTCTCCTTTGCTCCGCTGGTGTTGGATATGCTGAGCTTCCTAATGGATGCCATTCAGATCAACTTCCAGCAAGCTTCAGCCATGGGCAGCAGCAGCCGAGCGCAGCAGGCTCTGAACGAGCTGCACACCTTGGACAAGACAGTGGAAATGACAGATCAGTTGATGGTATGATTACTGGCTGGTTTGCTGATTCAAATGCTTGCTTTTGGGCCAAGGGGAGGGATCACTTTTGCCTCAGTTTTTAATAAGGGTAATGAGCAGCTTGGGGGCAGTGGGAGGGTGGCCAATGGGAACAAGGACATGAAGCAGAAATTACCACAACCAAGGTGGAAGTCAAACTCAGTCAGCTTAATAGGACCAAACTGGGGAGTCTGGATATTCTCCATCCAAGAATATTTAAGGAACTGACACGTGAAATTGTCAGCTCAGTAGCAAGGATTTTTAATGAATCTGTAAACATGGAGGTTGCACCCTATGACTGGAGAATTGAAAATATAGTACCTAGATTTAAGAAAGGGGGGGAAAAACGTGATCTGGGAAACTGACTTCAGTTTATACAAGGTCTTAGAACAAATTTTTAAAGAGAGAGTAGTTAAGGACATAGAGGTAAATGGTAATTGGGATAAAATACAGCATGGTTATACAAAAGCTAGATTGTGCCAGACCAACCTGATCTCGTTCTTTGAGAAGGTAACTGATTTTCTAGACAAAGGAAATGCAGTAGATTTAGTCTACCTGGATTTCAGTAAAGCATTTGATACATTTTCACACAGGAAGCTATTCGTTAAATTGGAGATGATGGGGATTAATATGAGTATGGAAGGATGGATAAGAAACTAGTTTCAAGGGGAGGCTGGGTCATCCTGAAAGTAAATTGTCAGGCTGGAGGGAGGTTATTAGGGAAGTAACTTCTGAGATTCCTCAGGGACTGGTCTTGCGACTGATCTTATTTAACATTTTCATTTTATGACTTTGGCGCACAAAGTGGGAGTGTGCCAATAAAATTTGCAGATGTCACAAAGTTGGGAGATATGTCCAAAACAGAAGAGGACCGGAATGTCATACAAGCAGTCATGGGATAACAAAGAAGATCCACTCATGGATCAGTGACTGATTAAAAGACAGAAAACAAAGGGCAGGAATAAATAGTCAGTTTTCAGAATGAAGAGAGATAAGTAGTGGAGTCCCCCAGGGCTTTTTACTGGGACCGGTGCTGTTCAACATATTCATCTGGAAAAAGGATAAACAGTGAGGTGTCAACATTTGCAGGTGATGCAAAATTACTGAAGATATTGAAGTCCAAAACAGACTGTGAAGAGTTACGAACGATTGCACAAAACTGGGTGACTGGGCAAGAGACTGACAGATGAAATTCAATATTGATAAGTGCCAAGTAATGCACATTGGAAAACATAATCCCAGCTATACATATACAACGATGGGGTCTGAATTAGCTATCATCACTCAAGAAAGAGATCTTGGAGTCATTATGGATAGTTCTCTGAAAACATCCACTCAATGTACAGCAGCAGTCAAAAAAGAGAACAGAATGTTGGGAATCATTAAGGGATTGATAATAAGACAGAAAATATCATATTGCCTCTACATAAATCCATGTTACGTCCACATCTTGAATATTGCATGCAGATGTGGTTGTCACATCTCAGAAAGATATATTGGAATTGGGAAAGGTTCAGAAAAGGGCAACAAAAATTATTAGGGGGATGGAACAGCTTCTGTATGAGGAGAGAGTAATAAGACTGGGACTTTTCAGCTTGGAAAAGAAATGACTGAGGGGATATGATAGAGGTCTGTAAAATCATGACTAGTGTGGAGAAAGTGTATAAGGAAGTGTTGTTTACCCTTTCACACAACACAAGAACCAGGGGTCACCCAATGAAATTTATAGGCAGCAGGTTTAAAACAAAAGGAAGTACTTCTTCACACAGCCTGTGGAACTCATTGCCAGGGGATGTTTATAAAGGGCAAAACTGTAACTAGGTTCAAAAAAGAACTAGATAAATTCATGGAGGATAGGTCCATCAGTGGCTATTAGCCAAGATGGTCAAGGATGGAACCTTTTGCTCTGGGTGTCCCTAGCCTCTATTTGCCAGGAGCTGGGAGTGGACAACAGGGGATGAATCACTTGATGATTGCCTGTTCTGTTCATTCCCTCTGAAGCCTCTGGTATTGGCTGTCAGAAGACAGGATACTGGGCTCGATAGACCATTGGTCTGACCTGGTATGGCCTCTCTATGTTTGTAAGATTTGTACAACCTTGAAAACTGGAGTGATAGAAATGGAATGAAACTTAATAGTGCATAGTGCAAGTTCATGCACTTAGACAACAAGAACTTGTGCTATAAGCTGGGGCTATATCAGTTGGAAGCAACAAAGGATGAGATAGACCTGTTTGTATTGGTCAATCACAGGATGACTATGAGCTTCCAATGTGATGAGGCTGTGAGAAAGGCTAATGCAATCCTAGGATGCATCAGGTGAGGTATTTTCAGGAGAGAGAGGGAAGTGTTGTCACCATTATACAAGACACAGATGGGATATCATCTGGAAAACAGTGTGCAAATCTGGTGTCCCATGTTTAAAAAAAATTAATTCAAACTGGAACAGGTGCAGAGAAGGGCTGCTAGTCTGATCAGTGGAATGGAGAAGCTGCCTTATGAGAGGAGACTTGGCTTGTTTAGCCTAACAAAATGAAGACTATGGGGGGAGATGATTGCTCTTCCTAAATACATCAGAAGGATAAATACCAGGGAAGGAAAGGAGTTATTTAAGTTAAAGGCCAATGTTGGCACAAGAACAAATGAATAGAAACTGACTATCGGTAAATATATACTTGAAATTTGATAAGTGTTTCTAACTGTTAGAGGAGTGAAGTTCTGGAACAGCCTTCCAAAGGGAGTAGTGGAGACGAAAAACCTAGCTTGTTTTAAGATTGCGCTTGATCAGTTTTTATGGAGGAGATGGTCTGAGGTGGCCTACGATGGCACATGGCCCATCCGCGATTGCTGTTAGCAAATATCTCCAGCAGCTGGAGATGGAACATTAGAGGGGGAGGGCTCCGAGTTACTATAGAGAATTCTTTGCCAGATGTCTGGCTGGTGAGTCTTATCCACAGGCTCAGGGTTTAACTGATAGCCATATTTGGGGTTGGAAAGGAATTTTCCCTGGGACAGACCCTGGGGGGTTTTCACCTTCCTCTGCAGCGTGGGGCATAGGTCACTTGCAGGTTTAAACTAAAGTAAATGGTGGATACTCTATAACTTGAAGTCATTAAATTAAGATCTGAGAACTTCAGTAACTCAGCCAGTAGTACCTTCATGAAGATACGGTCACATAAGCCTATTACAGGAGTGGGTGGGCGAGGTTCTGTAGCCTGCAGTTTGCAGTGGGTCGGATTAGGTGATCATGATGGTACCTTCTGGCCTTAAATTCTATGAGTCTAAATGAAACTATTACAGTTGTTCAATCTCTATTTGTCTCTACTTCTGTGTGTTCTTTGTGCCCCACAATGGTTCAGGTCCCAACTCTTGGCTCTCAAGAAGGTGCTTTTGAGAATGTCCGAATGAACTACAGTGGCGACCAGGGGCAGACAATCAGACAGCTGATCAGTGCTCACGTGCTGAGGCGGGTGGCAATGTGCGTGCTGTCCTCCCCACATGGGCGCCGCCAGCATCTAGCTGTGAGCCACGAAAAGGGCAAGGTGAGTGCTGAGAAGGGGAAGTGCTCCAATGGCACAGCAACCTAACATGCATTTTAAAGTAAGATGAAAAGATTTTAAAATGTTCCATAGTGACTAAAGAATCAAGCAGACTTCCTACAGTCAGACTCACGGACTCTGTAAATGACTAGACTCGTTTGGAAAAGCCTCCCTGAGTGATTGTTACTTCAATTGTTTCATATTTTAGGGAACAAAAATCTTGCTTCTTGCTGCAGAGATGCCGAGACAATACATTGATAGAGTCATATAAGAAGTTAGATACTGAGAATTTCTTTTTGTGATTCCAACATTAGAAAATTGACTTGATTTCATTATTTTGTAGATTACAGTGTTACAACTCTCAGCATTGCTTAAACAAGCAGACTCCAGCAAAAGGAAATTAACCCTTACCCGCCTTGCATCTGCACCGGTTCCCTTTACTGTACTGAGCCTAACAGGAAATCCCTGCAAGGAAGACTATCTAGCTGTGTGTGGGCTGAAGGTAAGGGTCTGACAAGCAAGAGAGTTCCTTTACCTCAAACCAAGCTGTGCTCCTCTCTCCCTAGGCGATGGCTTGTAGAGTTATGATTGGCTATCAAAGATCTGAAGTCATTGTGGGTGTCACTAATTCTAATTCTTGAATCACCTGCTACTAGTTTTAGCTGCAGCTTCATTTAGTATGTCAATCCTGTGTATTATTTTAAACCATTCTTGATAATGCCCAAAATAACCACTTCCTCAGATAACACTCAGGCTGACTGTCCTTTGTGCTCCAGAAACCAAAAAGAGTATTCATGTAAATAAAACTTGACTGAAATGGATGTGCTTAATCTTAATCTGCAGCCACTTCTAGTACTGAGCAATGGGTGATCATTTTGTATTTTTTTCAAATCTGTGCATAATTTCCACAATTGAAGAAATATACCACCCAGGAAACCAGTAATCTCAAATATTTGAAAAACCCGCAGAAGAGAGACAGTTCTCTTGCAAAGTCATTCACCCTAAAAACAGAGACACTTGATTTCTTCCTATGTGTATCCATCATTTGTGTTTGGGGCTAGGGAAAGGTCAATGGCCCTTGAATCTGTTTTTGCAGAAATAAAAATTTAATACTTGACATCTTTTATTTTCTTGTCCCAGGACTGCCATGTGCTAACATTCAGCAGCTCTGGATCAGTTTCCGATCACTTGGTGCTCCACCCCCAGCTAGCAACAGGAAACTTCATCATTAAGGCTGTGTGGCTGCCAGGATCTCAGACAGAACTTGCTATTGTGACTGCAGACTTTGTGAAGGTATGGTCACAACTTGTGGGTGATCCCTGATTGACTTGGTGCTGTGTATTGCTTTTCATTTCCCATGGAGCTGATATGGGGTTCTGGCAGTCTCCAGAGTCACCAGTGTGTCAGAATAACACAGTGCTCTTAATTAACTAGGAAAATTTGAGTTCTAGGAAGGGCATTACTGTTATCTCTAGTTTTCTAATATGTATTGCTATTCACCACTGTTAGTTATAGACTGTTCATTGAAACACAAAAACAAAGGCCTACATTTTCATAAGTGACCTCTTATTTTGGGTGCCCAACTTGAAATATTTAAGATTTTATTTATTCTCTTCCACCCCTCTGCCCCCCCAAGATACAGAACACCTGCAGCTCCCTTTGATTTCAGTTGTAGGTGCTGATACTACTTAAAATCTGTCCTTGATTGTCTACATTTGGACACTCAAATTGAAGGTCATTTTTTAAGATGGGCCAACATTTTCCCCTCTTCCTAACCTGACGAATGCAGAAGAAAGAGATCATTCATGGATCTGAGGTTATCTTTATCTCCATATTCTGGCACCTGAATAATCTGCCCTCCGGGATGTGCACCGTTGTAGGAATAGTTTGTCTGTGTTTATGCTGTATTAAGAAGAGCTGTTCTGTGGGCTCACTGCTAATTCCCTCCCCTCTCTTCCCACAGATCTATGACCTTTCCGTAGATGCTTTGAGCCCAACATTCTATTTCCTTTTGCCAAGCTCCAAGATCAGGGATGTCACGTTTCTGTTCAATGAGGAGGGAAAGAACATCATAGTCATCATGTCTTCTGCTGGGTACATCTATACTCAGCTCATGGAGGAGGCGAGCAGTGCCCAGCATGGACCATTCTATGTTACCAATGTGCTTGAAGTGAACCATGAAGACTTGAAGGTAATGTTGGCTTTTTCCCTACTAACTTTTTCTCTCCCTCTGCTCCTGACTGTAAGAAGCAGCAGTTTGCTTTTCTTTCCCTGATCTAGATCAATGAGGTTGCACTTTTTTCTGCAGAGAGAGAGAAATTCTGACACTGATTCTGACACCACTTGGAGGGTGGTGGTTGTGGGGGAAGGTTGAAATTAAACCCATTGATCTAGTCATCTAGAAAATTGAGCATGTTTTCCATGTTTGGATCTGAAGTTATGCCCAGCAGGATTTCACAGCAGGAAGATGGCTGCAGATCAGCGCTACTGTCAGTATGATGCACTGCTAATGGTGCAGTAGCTAGAATGGATGGGATCATCACCCTTACGCAGGGTCTGTAGAGACACGAGCCTTAGTTTCTGTTTGGTGTCAAGGCTGCTGGGCGCCTGGTGTGCACCACCCAGGCTGGCTAGTTTAAAATATTTCCAACTTCCATTCAGCATCACTACCCCAGTCCACTATGAAATGGGAAAATAGAGGAACTACAAGCCAAGAGGAAAGCGCTTCTGGGAGCTGGAGATGAAGAGGGGTTGGCATGCAACATTCTCTCACACAGGTGCTGTCTTGTGCACTACCTATAGCCTGTGGGTGTGCAAGCTCAGTATCTTGTTCAAAGGCGCTTGGAGTATCTAACGGGTGTGCAGCTTGGTGCTAATGTCATCAAAGGCTGCATTCTCAAAAGCCCTTTGCTGTGTTATGTGATAGGTGGAAGGGCAGATGTTGAAATATTGTACTGACCACTCTAGAGCTCTGAAGATGTGTGTGTGTTTTTCCCTTGTCCCTACAGGACAGTAATGGCCAGGTGGCAGGAGGTGGCGTGTCTGTGTATTATTCCCATGTCCTTCAGATGCTTTTCTTCAGTTACTGTCAAGGCAAATCTTTTGCAGCAACAATTAGCAGGGCTACTCTGGAGGTACAGCGGCTTTTCCCGATCAACATAAAGAGGTGGGACTGAGGGGTTGCCCCCCTCCAATTTCTGTTTCTTATTAGCTGCAGTGGCTGTTCCCAGTGAAAGAACCCAGCTCTCACTGCCCAAGGCTTTATATAGAGAACCTTCCTGCAGTTTATATCTTACCGTTTTATGTCACCTCCTGTTTCTACCCTCTCTGCTTGTAGAACAGTGAGACTGAAACCAAACCCAGCTGCCTTTGCAGTGGGGTGTATGTTTATTTTGCTCACTAGGATTTCACAGCACAGAGGTGCCTTTGGAGCAATCTTGCTGTCTGAGTACAGAGCTTCCAATGGTGCAGCAACTAGAACTGATGGGATTATCCACCCTCTCAGAGGCTGAGGAGCAGGAAGCCTTTGTTTCCATTTGGCACCAGTACTGCAGTGGACCCTAAGCACTGTGCATATAAAGTCGTATTTTCAGGCTGCCTTGAGGGAAACCAATCTCTTATGCTATAAAAATGTCAAGAAGAAAGTTCTTCTATTATCTGTTCTGACAATCAGAGCTGGGCATTCAGGCTACAGAGTCTCACTAGCTTAGCATGAGGCAGATATCTTGCATTCTATTTCCATGAATATCAGGTCCCAACATCTCCCTCACTCCAATCAGACCTCGCCTGATCATTTTGCACAGGGACTTTCACCACTCTGAGAGTTAGATCTCAGTGAGGATTATGTTCTTGGGGAGTATTTTCCTGTGTTTATCTGTTTCCTTTGTATTCATCACATGGCCATGGTAGAGCATGGAGCACTGTATCCACTAACACAGATGCTTTGCTCTGAGACCAGTGCTCTTCTATTCTGTCTGCTAGGATGTGCTTACAAATAATGTGGTGTTTTGCTATCACTCCCCTGCCAGCCTGATAAGAGAGCTCTCTAGTATAAGTTTAAATAGATACTTCAAATCTGGTTCAAGAGTAATTTTCCTGTTTTTATAGTAGTGTCACTAGAATTTTATATACCAAATGAATGGGGAAAGATGTTAAAGAACAGGGCTGGGTGTCTTAACTTCTGGGCTCTCCATGCTGCCACTGACTCAGCTGTTCAACTTTTTTCATTTCAGTTTCCCCATCTGTAAAATGGGAATAATATTGACCTACCTGCCAGGGATTTTCTGAGGTGGCTTAGTTAGCCAAGTGCTTTGAGATCCTCAGACGGTGATGTTACTTGTCTTGCTAGCTGGAATGAGAATTTTATTTATTTATCTTGACGCCCCTTGCAGCTGTTTCTTGAGGTCATGTAAGCCTGGCCTTTCTCTCTTGCAGTTCAAATGGTGGGAGCAAGACCTCCCCAGCACTGTGCCAATGGTCTGAGGTGATGAACCATCCTGGGTTGGTGTGCTGTGTTCAGCAGACCACAGGTATTCCTCTGGTGGTCATGGTGAAGCCAGATACCTTCCTCATCCAGGAGATTAAAACCTTGCCAGCTAAAGCCAAGGTGAGTATTCCCTATCTTTTGCCCTTCAAATTGACTTTCCTGTTTCTCTATTGCTGCCACTTCTTCCAGGTTTCCCTTGCAGTGGTGTCTTACAACAAAGTCATCCTGGTAATAGCCACCAACACTGCACTTGAAAGTATTGTTTCAATACACAAACTGACTTTCCCCAAACCCACCCATGTTTTTAAGGTGTTTTCAACCTCTGTTTACTCTTCATTCTCCTTGCAAAGCCATTGAATCTCTTGCTCTGTTGTAGCCTCTGTCGGCTTGAGTACCTGTTATTCCTGATATTTGTGTGACAGTTAGGCAACAAGCTTGCTCTCTGAGGCAACAGCTTCTCTGGGCCTTTTATTTTGTGGTGTGTAACCTGTTTCAGATCCAGGACATGGTGGCCATCCGTCACACGGCCTGTAACGAGCAGCAGAGGACCACCATGATCCTTCTGTGTGAGGACGGCAGCCTGAGAATATATATGGCAAATGTAGAGAATACTTCCTATTGGCTCCAGCCCTCCCTCCAGCCTAGCAGTGTCATCAGCATCATGAAGCCAGTTCGCAAACGCAAGGCAGCTGCTATCAGTAAGGCTGCTTTCCTTTCATATCATGTCTAAGTTGCCAGTAAAGAAATTAACAATGGAGTAAATACATGATCTGTCACCTTCTCCCCAGAAATGGGATCTTTGCAATCCAGATGAAGTCCCAAGCAACTCCATCAAAATTTTCCATTTAACTTCCCTTCATGAGGACCCTATCTTACATAACTTTTCAAATGTCGTTGCCTGTCCTTCAGAAACCGGATAGCTCTCTTCATAAAGATGATAGCCAGTGGGGGCCTGGATGGCTAAAGGAGTTAGTAATGGAATAATGGAACCTTTCATTTCTAAATTGCTGGTCTGAATCTAGACTGCATTGATACTGAGCAGAATTCATTACCATCTAGTGGACTGTCTGTCTTGTCCCTAGTGGACACACATCCACATCCACATCCCACAGTCATTGCTACAGCTGGCTGCTTTGTTAGCTTCTCAAAAAAACAAGGACTGAATGAGCGTGCAGATTGGATTACCCCCTCTTTGCTAGAGGCCAGCATTGAAGCATATTGGTGGGGTAATATGGGGAAGTGCATGCTGCCACTGCCCATGCTGTACCTGTTCTGTAAAGAGAACTTCAGTCTTCAAGACTCCTGGTTCAGAACCTTTTGCCAGCACTAGATTCATATTTTTTTCTTTTAATTCCCCAGTGTCTAAAGTGAACCTGTTATACCAGGGTCACTACTGAAAATAGGATAGCATCAGGTAGGCACTTAGACATTTGGTTCTGGTAATCACCTTATTAGTAAACACTGGGGTTGGGTGTTATGGGGTTAGCATGGGATGATTTTAATCTTTCAGCACTAATCATTTGTTTTGAGCTGCAGATAAACTGAGTAAGAGGACCTTTCCCTAGGAAAGCTCCTCTTATTCATGGCATAGCATATGTATCTGATCAATCCATAACAAGTTAGAAAGCAAGAGCATTCCCAAGAGATGTGCAGTAAGTCTGCAGTTGGAGCACTCTGTGTGTGTGTTTAGCCATTGGTATCCTCTCTTTCAGCAACTCGCACCTCCAGTCAGGTGAACTTTCCCATTGACTTCTTTGAACACAACCAGCAGCTCACAGATGTGGAGTTTGGAGGCAATGATCTCTTGCAGGTTTATAATGCCCAGCAGATAAAGCACCGGCTCAACTCCACTGGCATGTATGTGGCCAACACCAAGGTAAATCAAACACTTTGGGAGTCTCAAGTATTTACATAATTCTGTCATAAGGCTGCTGTGCTCTTCATCACAGCATGAGCAGTTGTTTTATAAAAAGTGTTCGTTCTCATTCGAATGACACTCTGCCAATCCTGGAGACTGCTGGCTAACCAATCCCATCAGCGACTGGAGGATGTTGACCCAATCTGAGTCCTCCTTACAGCCAGTCATCTGCCACTAGGAACTTTAATTCTGTACGTCAGCTGTCCCTCTCTTTCACTATTTTTGTTGTTTTGGGCCTTTTCTTTCCTTGACTGCTATTTTTCTCTCTGGCTCCATTCTTCTCCTCAGCAACAGAGCATCCCTCTTCCCAAATAAGTAGGCCTTCGAGCCCCATTTATCTGCTATTCCACCCAGTCCTTCCCAGCAGGTCCACGGGGTTGCTACTAAAGTTAGGTAGTGTAAGAAGACAATTCCCAGGAAACATTCTATTCCTGTCATGGTGTAAGCAGGCCACTGGCATTGCAGTGAGATGTGCCTGGGCCTTCCCATTCCAGGGTGCTTGTGGTTAGAAATACCCATCTTCAGCTTTCTCTTCCTCAGTAATGATTGTCTCCTGCAGCCTGGTGGCTTTACCATTGAAGTCACTAACAACAACAGCACAATGGTGATGACAGGCATGAGGATCCAGATTGGCACTCAAGCAATTGAGCGAGCTCCCTCCTACCTGGAGATCTTTGGCCGCACCATGCAGTTGAACATGACCAGGGCTCGTTGGTTTGATTTTCCTTTCACACGGGAGGAAGCCCTGCAAGCTGACAAAAAATTAACCATCTTCAGTAAGTCTTTGGTCTTGGTTGCATGCTTCAACTACCTGCAAGCTAACTGGGGGTGTCTGGGGGTTGTTGCACTTCAGCTGTTATTGGGCAGAGGAACCAGGAATTAGTTTTACAGGGACATAGCCATGGTTCTAATAATTCTGGACTTCTGTAAAGTAGCTATTTTATAGTGGGTCCAGCACCCCATTGCAGAAGGCACGTGCAGCACCTCTAGTTGAGTTACAAGGATTCTGTGCTGAGGTAGCATGGAGGGAAAGACATTAGAAAATAAGACAAAGCTGTGTTTCAGAACAGATGAGTGCTGGGTAAATTGAATGTAAACCCTCTCTACTTGCTTGTTGGTATCAAAGAGAAGGAACCTCCCTTCTGGGAACCTGCAAAATCTCTCTTGCTCATTGCAGTTGGGGCTTCTGTGGATCCTGCTGGAGTCACAATGATGGATGCTGTCAAAATTTAAGGCAAGACCAAAGAGCAGTTTGGCTGGCCTGATGAGCCCCCAGAGGATTTCCCATCTGCCTCAGTGAGCAATGTTTGTCCCCCAAACCTGAATCAAGGAAATGGTACCGGAGACTTGGAGTCTGCTGCCCCTGCTGCTGCCAGTGGGACTGTCCTGGAGAGGTATCTATATATTTCTATACATTATATATGTATATAGCTTTTGTTTGCCTTTTAAAAGTTACTAGTTATACTGGTGCCCTGAATGCACTTGCGTAGCATTCTTAGCTGGGAGCTTTTATACTGGTAATGAAGTGTTGCTCATTTTCATATAACGTGACAATCCTGTCATGCCACTAAAGAGTCAATGTGCAACTTTTCCAAAATGGTTTCCTGCTGCTTCCCTCTAATCTCCCATGTGGAGTTGAGGATGGAGCTCCATGCGTTCTCTTTCACATTACCAGTTGAGTCTGTCTGCAGCAACCTCAACCAGCCTCGGATGGCTTCTGCCTTCTTGCCACCTTTTCTTATTTAAATCTGGGATCCTTTTACAGCCACCAAAATCACAAAAGTTAGAGGCTATTTGAACCTAAGTTCACTTCTGAAGAGCTGTTTCTTCATTCGTCTTTTTAGTTTCTGTGACCTGGCCCTACATAATGTTCTCTCTTCTTTCTCTGTAGCAACTACTTGTGTGGCAACTTCCTCATAGGCCAGGGATCCCCAAACTTTTCAGTCTTGCAACCCAGATATTATAATGTTAGCTATTGCATGAGAGCCTGGTCCTGGGACTCGTAAAATATCCAGGTGCAGGACATATCATGAACAGGAGTTGGGGGTGTATTTGGTAGAGGACAGAGAATTTCTGTTGCTTTCTTCTCTTTTCTTCTACGCTCCATTGTCTATCCTCATCTCAGGGTCTTAGAGACCATGCAGCAGAGACTGTGTGTAGCCAGGAAGCTAGTGGAGACAGAAGGCGGGAAAGTAAAATAAAGATAGATCAGGTGACTCAGTGCAGAGAGAAACTAGTATGATGTAAAAACTAGCCAAATTCATTGCTGGTGTAACTTGACTGACTTCACTGGAGATGCACAGGGGTTAAGTGGCTCTTTGGAGGAAGTTTTCAAAGGCCATAGGCACGTAAGTCCCGTTGAAAGTCACCTTTGAAAATCTTCCCCATTATCAGTACTTCTTTTTCTTTAGGCTAGATCTTTCTTTCTTTCTTTCTTTCTTTCTTTCTTTCTTTTCTCTCCTCTGCTGCCCTGTCTCCACCAGGTGTCTGTCTCTGTATGGAAACTTGAGCAGTGGGACTATAAAACTTAAAGCTAGACTGAGCAAATGAAGTATTTTTCTTGCATCCACTTTATGCACTATAAAATTCCCAACTGCCTGGTGATCCCAAAAAAGGGTTGTGGACCCCTTGTTAGGAACCGCTATTGTAGGCAAGAGGCAGTTTCCGATGGAAAAGTTGGGTGTCTAGACTCTATATCCTTAACCTAGCCTTCAGTAGTGCTTTTAACCAATGTGCTTGGCTTCTCTGTGCTAGATGGCCTCGATCTCCTTTAATTTGTTTTGCTGTTAGGGAAGTTGTGTGCTACCCAAATAGGAGGAGTCCTGCTTGGAATTACTGTATATATCGCTCTCCCAGCTTCCTGACTCCCTATTTAATTTGCCTTTTGCTTAGAATGTGTTCTAGGTAGTTTTCTGTGAGCTTCACACATTTTTTTTTTTCTTTTTCTTTGCTCCCCAAAAGTTCTGAAACTGAGTCCCTAACCATCCTGGACCGGTTAGTATGCCATCCTTTTCTCAGCACGAATGAGTGTGTGTCAGAGACAGAACACATGATGTGGCTTTTGTTGATTGTTTTATTTTTTTTAAGTGACATTTGCTTCTTTACAATCTGGTCATTGCATGGCAGAAGATTTAGCAAAATGTAAAGGTGTGGTGGATTGAGAATTTCGGCTGCATACAGTATAACTGTTGCTTGTTGACACTCCTCAGCTCACTTTGTCCCTCCTTGTGCCTCTCTTTTCCCCTCTTCTATTTCCCCACTGGTTTTGTGGGTGTATGAGGAGAAATAAACTGTTCAGTTGTTTAACTGTCAGACAAGTGACCAGAGAACTTGCCCAGTCCTTATATTATTTCTTCTACCCGGTTTTTAATCTTATGTTCTGCTCTCTCTCCTTGTTCTTTATGCTGTCTCTCCTCTTCCCTTTCCCCTCCTGATCTGTGTAGCTTGGCCTCTGTTTACTCGGTTCTTTGTTGCTCTCTCCTGCTGTGTGGCGGTGCTCCTTTCGATGCGTCCGTTGAGCATTTCGGGCAGTTTTATTGCGAGGCAGAGAGGAGTGCAACAAGGGAAAATTGGCACAAGACTGCAAGTTCTGAATAAGACTTTCCCTTGGGCGAGCGTTTTACTAACACGCCTTGCCTAGGACCAAAAGTGGTCGACTGAAGGCTCTTGGATTTGGGTCTCTTTTGTAACTCATGTTTTGAACATACCTAGGTGCATACCTAGTTCAGTTAATTGAACTGCTGAAGCATTTGGGATGAAACTCTAAATTGGAAAGCGTACCCTCTGTGAAAATAGCAAGCGAGTACAGACGCTCCCCGGGTTACGCAAACCCGACTTAAGGAAATCCGGACTTAAAGGAAAAGTTCCATAAGCTTTTTTTCTTTTTGCGTAATTGTCGGAGATACATTCCCGACTTATGCAAAATTCGACTTACACTAGGCATTCCGGAACGAACGCTTGCGTAAGTCGGGGAGCTTCTGTAGAATCTTGCTCCCTTAGAAAAAGCATAACTGACTTTTCTCCTGTGTCTACCACCCTTGATCTGCAGTCATATAAGTCTGTGGGCCATGGTGAATTGGTACTGTCAAGACAATCCAAGTTATCCCTGCCGCAGGCAGCATAAGGAAATGTTTTATCCTCTTTGGTAGAGAAAAGCCCCTATCTTTCAGCTGTGGATTATTAAAGCAGTCCTAAGTTTGTCTGTGAGCGTGAGCCAGGTTTAACTCTGGTCTGTAACACAATGAAATGATATGCATGGTGCCTGTGGCAGGTTTTATCATGCTTTGATTTTGTACTTGGCATTTGTTAGCTGTTTCTGAGCTACTCATGACTGTAGCCTGCATAAAGCGAAGTGCTAAGGAGAGAGAAGGGTTGCTGTACTCAAGCCTGCTTTCCTTTCTCCCTTCAGGCTAGTAGTGAGTTCTTTAGAAGCCCTGGAAAGCTGCTTTGCTGTAGGACCAGTCAACGAGAAGGCAAGTAACTTTCTGAATACATCTTGAGCTTTCAAAGACAGGGGAGGAGGAGTGAGATCAGCAGCAGCTCCTGCAGCCCTAGGGGCCTGATACCAGAAGAGAGCCGCATCCGTTTTGCTCAGAACAGAGATCTGAAACTTGAGTTAGTGAAAAGCATTTGAAACTAGTTTTGAATGACAATTGGCATTTGCGTTCATTGCTGGTGGGGATTTTCGTGCTGCACAGTGACCTGGTTTGTGAATACAGCAGGTGGAAGCCCAGCAAACAGAAGAAGAACTTTCTAATGTATAAACCTAAAACGCTGTCTAAATAATAAACATAGCCTCATGTCAAAGCAATATTGAATCGAGGAGGAAACCTGCATTCCTGGGAGGGGGAGATAATGCAAGAAGAATGAAGCAGGAGTGGTTGAGAAGTCAGACTTGCATGCCATAGCACTTTCAGTGTCAATTTACTGCAGGCTTTTTGTCTGTCCCTGGGAACAGGAAAAGAGCAAGGCTGCAGCTCAGGAACTGGCTACCATGCTACTCTCAATGCCAGCTCCCTCCAGCGTCCAGCAGCAAACCAAGGGTCTGCTGGCTAGCCTTCACACCAGCCGCTCGGCATACCATAACCACAAGGTAACTGTTGGAGGGTTTTCCAAGCCCGTTGTAACCACCCAGTGGCATGGCTGACATACGAGGTGCACCCAAAGGGCATCTATTCCAGGCAACATGTGCCTGCTGGCTGGCTGCCTTCAGCATCTGCTGCCTGCCTGGTCTTTCTTTCCATCAGAGAGTTTTGTATTCGTGACACTTTGAAGATTTGGGTGTGAATCCATATTATAAATAAAAAGTAACAGTTAATCTGTGGGTAAACACATGGGTATCTTGGGACATGCTGAAGTTAGTCTGCAAATTATGTCCTATAGGTCTGATGTCTGCAGGGCAGCCAGGTTTGAATCAAATACTGTAGAACAATATCAGGTAAATCATGATTTGACCTGAAAAATCTAGTCATACCATAAAAATGTAGACTACTGCATTGTCTAACCCAGTAAACTGCTGTTAAGTTATATAGAGAAATGAAAATCCATTCTCCAAGTGGAATTCATTTGTTGCTGGGTGACTTCTGCTGCCGCTGACACATGTGGCAGTGATGGTGGTGAAGAGTTAACAGGGAGTTCGCTTTTTAGTGAAGGCTAAATTGTCCCATCTACTCCTTCCCATCCTGGCTCTTCAGACCTTTGCTGCTGCTATTCCCTTGTTTGTCTTTAATAATCCTTACTTTGCAGGATCAGGCCTTGCTGAGTAAAGCCATCCAATATTTGAGCTCCTCCAGCAAAGAAGGGAAGGACCTGGACCCTGAAGTGTTTCAGAGATTGGTGATCACTGCTCGATCCATCGCTATTATGAGGCCAAACAACTTGGTTCATTTCACGGAGTCAAAGTTGCCACAGATGGAAACAGGTGGATAAACCATTGAATTTCTATTTTTGTCTTTATTGAACTTTTCCCTTTGGATAGTTGTATATATTTTATGTTTTGTTTGTTATGTTGTACAGCTGCTTTATATAAGGGCTGGTAGCTCCCATGTGGATTTTATCCTCTGTGGTTCATGAGTGACCAAAGAGACTTCAGCTCACTGAGATGTAAAGGCTCATGTGTTGTGTATTCTCTCTCTCAGACTTTTGGGGTCTACTACCATCTGTTCTATATAGAAGTTGGGAGTCATTGCGTGGTTATCTAATTCAGAAACATGCTATAGAGTGGTGCTGGTGGCAAGAGTCACAGACTAGATCCAGCACAAAGATTTTAAAGAGGTCAGTCGGCACTGACAAAAGCCCGCTGTTACTGGCCTGGGGGAGACTATAAAGTCTGAACTTTGCCTGCTCCTCCCTAGCCCCTAGCAGTTACTGGGATTGTTGAAGATGGGAAAGTTGGGGCTTTAAATGGGGCCCCCTTACCAATTTTTTTTTTTTAAATCAAGAAGAAACGGTAGGCACGGGTCTATGAGAATAATGTTCATTAGACATTCGGTAGCTCTCCTGATCAGGGCATTGGCTGCCTTTCAGCTGTAGTCAATATCAACTTAACTCAGTGGTGCCTTGCTTGCTAACAAACTCTCTTCCCCTCCCCTGCCACTAGTGATGGTAAGCTCAAGACTGAACTCTGACAGTGAGAGATGTCCAGAAGACCTTTTATCCACTGACAGATAGCTGGGGAGTGGGGAGGCAGGGAAGATGCAATTTCTCAGATAATTGGGTCTCAGGCTATTTAGAGCATTATACGTCAGTATCGAAAAAGATAGGCACCACTTTAAGCTCATGACGTGAGTTCTAGATTTAAATTAATTTTCCACCTTTTCCCTCATTGCGTAAAACAGTGGTATGAGTGTTACAATTTTTCTGACTTTCTGTGACCAAAATCCTGCTTTGTGATTCTGCGTGGTTCTGATGGTTACTTTTCTCCCTTCACAGAGGGAGGTGAAGGAGGACAGGAAGCCCAGAAACACACTGAAGGAGACGGGTGTAGTTTTATCACCCAGCTGGTCAACCATTTCTGGAAGCTACATGCATCAAAACCCAAAAATGCCTTCCTGGCTCCTGCCTGCTTACCAGGTATATTAAAGCTGAACCTTGTCATTTGACGAAGTGGAGCTTGTGTATTTTTGAAGCAGCCCATCTGAAATGAAGCTAGCAAAGGGGAAGAAAATGTTTTAGTATTTGCTTGCATATTTCCCTGTTAAATGATATGAATAAATGCTGATCTAATACTTTTATATCTTGTACAAATACAAAAGCATAAGAAATGATGGCTTATATAGCTAGTCACAAGAATGAAAGTTTGTCGTGGTGGTGGTGGAATGTTTTCCAAGTAATTACGTTTTTATACTTTTAGGGAACTTGTCTGTATAAACTTCTTTTGGTCTTTATTTTTTATAATGCCAACAGTGTGCTAGTCTGTTTACAGACAGGTAGGCCCTTCCTGAAGAGCTTAGTCTAAATACTAGTTCACAATCCTACACTCTTGTTCCTACTTAGGTCTGACGCATGTTGAAGCCACAGTCAACGCTCTGGTGGACATTATCCATGGATACTGCACATGTGAACTGGATTGTATCAACACAGCATCCAAGATCTACATGCAAATGTTACTCTGTCCTGTACGTAATCTTGCTCTCATTGTGTGCTGGTTTGTCCTGTACCACTGACAGTGTGAAGACAGTCTAACACAAGCAGGGTGGTACGAGAAGGCTAGTAGTTTGCATGATGGAGGTGGTATGATCAAAGCCCCACGTACTCTGTAGCAACTTCTGCAGTTAACTTCTACAGTCAGGCCCCTAGATTCTGCACCTCTGGATATCCTTTGGCAATCGCAGATACATTATAAAATGGAGATTCTTGTTGAACTAAATATAACTATGCATAATGCAGTCAATACAGTATCCCTGGTTTTATTTATTTGTATATTACATTCAATTTGTTTTATTTTGCCATTGACTTAATTTTATTGAGAACACAATTGACTTTATGGAAGCTGGCAGAAAAGAAGCTGAAGTCTTTGGCAGCTGAGGCTTTTGGCTCCTGGAAAGGTGTGAGAGGTGGTTTAAGCACACTAACTATTTTGGCTATGATCAGCAGTGAAATAGATGAGTATTGACATTTTAAATCAGTACCCATTATATGTCATAACCAGCACCTTTGAAAGGAGTGGAGCAGTGCAAAGACACTCAGAGGAGCTATTGTTTCACACTCTCTGCAAATTAGGACAGCACTGAGTTGCTTTTATACTCCTTTTATGTTTTTAAGGTCATCTTTGCAGCCTTAAGGACTATAGATGCTTTTTTTAATTAATAAATGAAACTTTTAGATGTGAGTACCTGATTTGGGATAAAACTCTAATGATGGAATCATGAATTACTCAGGGCCCTTTTTATAGTATGTCCTTGGTCAACCTGTGAATTCCAGTTTTCTAAAAGCAGCCATCTGATATCCAACAGCATTGTCCTTTGCATAATATGGGAGAGGATGTTGGTGCAGGAGAGGGCTGAAAGACTCCTGCTAGAGATTTGATACCGATTCAACTGCCGGTGTAAAGTTAGTCACTCCTCACATTCCCAGTGATGAAATATAGAGATTGTAAGCTCAAAGTTGGTAGAAAAAAGTACAACATAATATGTGCATGGGCAGAAAGAATGTTTGACCCAATGCTCAAACCACAAAACTGACTGCTGAGGAAATGTGCTTATGAGCAGGAGGCAGACATATTGTGAAAATGTTCTATGCATTGTCAACAAGGAGTAGTGGGACTAGATCGCCTGTACTATTGGCATCTTGTGCCAGAAACTGGTATTATAAAGGGGTGGAAATTAATGGTAAGGAATAGAGATGGTAGAGAGGGAGAAAGTATATACTGTATGCTTGTCATGTGGTAGCGTGGGATAGGTGATCATAGTTGCCTTAGGGAACAGTGAAAAGTGTTTTTATAATGGGGAAGACAATAGCTGTGCTATATGTTTGCATGATGACTAATAGAGAGTCAGCTGGGTATTTCTTAGGTGGATTCATAAGGACTGTTAATGTACAGATAAAGCATGAGAAGGTTAATGACCAATCTGTTTACATTGCAGGATCCTGCAGTGAGCTTTTCCTGTAAACAAGCTTTAATTCGAGTGCTGAGGCCGAGGAACAAGCGGAGACATGTGACGCTGCCATCTTCTCCTCGCAGCAACACCCCCATGGGTATGGCTAACTTTCCTCTGTGCTTTTGACTAATCTGAGCCACCTTATGCACAATAGTTCATATAAGATCATGTGATATGAGCTCACCCTTAGCAAGTGGACAACCCACAAACCTAGGATGACCAGACAGCAAATGTGAAAAATCGGGACGGGGTGGGGGGTAATAAGAGCCTATATAAGAAAAAGACTAAAAAATCGGGACTGTCCCTATAAAATCAGGACATCTGGTCACCCTACATAAATCTGATTTCTCAAATTGGCATATTGGGTAACGCTACAAAATATAATGCTGTGTGTAATGCCCCCACTTAATATATAGTTCCACACTGTTTATCCAGTCTAGACTGCGAAAGTGCAGACAGTATCAACATTTCTGTCTGTACTTTCATGGGTTTAAAAGTTGGCTGTACACTTTTGCTCCAGGCTAAAATTAGCCAGTCAGGTCTCCATCCAAGAGAGAAATATTTTTAGAACTTAATGGGTGGTGGAAGATGCCATAGTAGAGACAGAAGTATCTGATATATGGCTAAATGGAGGACAGGGCAGGTTTCCTTCTCACCATTGTACCTCTGCCCTGTTTTGGAGTAGCCACATCTGTGTAAAGAGTGTGAATTATCTACCCATCCTGTTCTTGGTATGTCTGCTGAGACTAGAACAGTGACCACCCAGACAGCCAATTTATTTCATGTAGCTATGGGTGGGGAACCCTTTTTCTATCGGGGCCATTGACACACATCAAAAATCAGTTGGGGGCCACACACAGCTCCCTGCCTGCCCTGGCTCCATGCTGCTCTGCTCCCTGAGGGGCCAGGTGGCTCTGCCTGCACCTGTCCTTCCCATTGACCACTGTTCACGGCCAATGGGAGCTGCGGAGCTGGCAGTGGGGGCGGGGACAGCACGTGGAGCTTCCCCGATCGCACCTCTACCTAGGGGCTGCAGGGACATGCCAGCGAGCCAGCTCTTGCAGCTACAACCCCGCGGGGGTGGTGCTGAGGCTCAGGGTATCCGGAAGATATAGGCCAAGAAACAGTGATCTGAACAATTAGTCACTGCCAGCCTGGATGGGTTTGAACTTGGTGTAAGACTTTCTCCCCCCCGCCTCCCCCATTACCAGCCCCCTGGCCCATCCATGTGGGTTTCCTCTCCCATATGCAAGAATATTTTCCCAAAATGTAGGCGGGGGGGAGGGGTGGCACAAGAGGGATTCTGGAAGTTCTCTCTTTTTTCCCTCAGCTTTGTGTAGCTCAGAGGTAGGCAACCTATGGCACGGGGTGCCGAAGGCGGCACACTAGCTGATTTTCAGTGACACTCACACTGCCCAGGTCCTGACCACCAGTCCAGGGGGCTCTACATTTTAATTTTAAATGAAGCTTCTTAAACATTTTAAAAACCTTATTTACTCTACATGCAACAATAGTTTAGTTATATATTTATAGAAAGAGACCTTCTAAAAACGTTAAAATGTATTACTGGCACACGGAACCTTAAATTAGAGTTAGTAAATGAAAACTCGCCACACCACTTCTGAAAGGTTGCCAACCCCTGGTGTAGCTCATCCTCTAAAATCTGAAGTTTTCTTAGATGGATTCCTAAGGACTGTTCCTATACAGTTAAAGCAGGAGAAGGTTAATGATCAGCCTGTTTACAGGAGAAGCTCAGTGCAGGATCCCACAGTGTAAACAATTTTTTTCTTCTCTTCCACTCCAAAAGCACTGTATTGTGCTGATCATCCTGGCTGAGGAAAGCTGGAAATGGCTTCCTCCAGGATTGGGCAGGGAGTTGCCACAGAGCAGCTTGAGTTGTTCCTTTTTATGATACCCTGCACCTGCAAGGACTTAACTTTTTCATTTTGAGAGTGAAACAAAACCTGAATCTCTTACTCCTGACTTCACCAAGCCAGCCTGTTAGTCACTTTATAATTGAGTGACCTGGGAACAGTGGCATTGTGAGAGGGGCTTTTTGTATTAGAGCTTTCTCCTATTCTCCCTCTGTTCCTGGGGGTCCTCTGCATCCCTGAAGACGAATGTTTGCATTCCCTCACCTTGAGGCTTCATGTTTGCCTCCTCTCACAACCGAGGATGACTGTATGAAAGTCCCTATGGAATCCCATCAGTACTGCTCCTTACATAAAGGGTGTACAGCTTAGAAGCACTCAGATGCTGAGCATTCTACCTCAGTTACAGTCATCCC
Source organism: Chelonoidis abingdonii (assembly GCF_003597395.2). Lineage (NCBI taxonomy): Eukaryota > Metazoa > Chordata > Testudines > Testudinidae > Chelonoidis > Chelonoidis abingdonii. The sequence continues at coordinate 15,407,868 of NC_133791.1, forward strand.
AATCTTTGCCAGCCAGCAGAGCAAGAGAGTGGGAAAATACCCTGGGTCTCCCACATAGCTCTGCAGCGCTCTGCTATTACGGACAGCATGGTGTGTTGGTCAGCATTGCCCGCTGCTCCGCACATTAGTGTGGAGAGAAAGCGATGAGGAAAGGGTGTGTTTGTGAATGGTATTTTTGTGGCCCAGGAGATAAGGACGATGATGACGATGATGACGCAGAAGACAAAATGCAGAGCTCTGGGATAGCAAATGGCGAACATATTCGACAAGAGAGCCAGGAGCAAAGCGAGGTGGATCACGGGGACTTTGAGATGGTGGTGAGCCCAGAGTTTTTTTTGTTTGGGGTCTTTTATTTTAAAAAGTACTTAGGTTTAGTTTAATTACGGTTCTTCAACCCCAAGCACTCCACTGGATGGGGATGATCTGATAGAAGCTCTGTCTCTGTTCCTTCTCCTTAGTCTGAGTCAATGGTGCTGGAGACTTCTGAAAATGTGAATAATGGCAACCCTTCTCCTCTGGAGGCTCTCCTGGCAGGAGCAGAGGGATTCCCACCCATATTGGACATTCCTCCAGATGCAGATGATGAAACAATGGTGGAGCTAGCCATTGCCCTGAGCCTGCAACAAGACCAGCAAGGTAAGATGTGCATGTTATCTGAGACTGATTGGAATCCCGGTTTCAAAGGGCCTTGGGGATTTAGAAACCAATATTGCCTTGAATTTCCTATTTGAGAGAGGCACTTAATTCCCTAGGACCCTTTTGGAAAATCTCAGCCTACCTGACTTGTCTGAGGCTGCATAAGAATTTGAGGCAAAGTTGGAATTGAACCAAGATCTCCTGACTCCCGGTCCAGTGCCTTAAAAACGCTATCATCCTTCCACTCCCAAATGATCATTGGATGCAGTGGATTGAGACTGGAACAGATGAGAACTATTAAGTCACGAGAGGCAATACTACTCTTAAGGGGTGGGGCGGGGCGGATGTTGGTTATGTGTATTTTTAGCTTTTGTTCACATACATTTCTATCATTGCCAAGTTATCACAAAGAGCCTTTGTGGAGGAAGGGTTCTCAAAGGAGGGTTTTGAATGAGTAGTGGGTGGCCAATTGGCATAGGAGATAGGCAAACTGCATCAAGGATAAGAGCTGGCATGAGAAAAAATACTTAAATGAATGGGGAGCAGTTGGCTGAGGGACTTGTGCAGAGCAAAGCCAGCAAGATGGAATCAAGACATGTGAGGATAAATGTAAACAAGCTTAAAGTTTGTCCATTGTGTGTTATCTTGAAGGTATTCAAAGAGGAAGGCTTAGTCATACTGAAAAATTGTCTACACGATGCGGTAGTCTGCACCAGCTGGCCTGTAAATTCTAATGAGCACCAGGATGACATGGACTAACTGGTCCATGTGGACTCTGCTGTTCCCTAGAGTGTGAGCATCTAATACTGTTTCAAAATATTATTACACTAACCTGCACTTGGGAACTTCCCGTGCACACCAGCAGGGTCCACACAGCGCAGTTCGTACGTGTCACACTGGTACTCATAATTTACACCCTAACTTGTATGGACTAACGCACTTTGTAGACAGTTCAGGGATTTATTGACAGTCAGTGTTGTGTGTTCACCTCCGACAGGAAGCAGCAGCAGTGCACTTGGACTACAGAGCCTGGGGCTGTCTGGCCAAGCCCCCAGTTCTTCATCTCTTGATGCTGGAACTCTCTCTGACACCACAGCATCAGGTAACTGTTCACAACAAGATATTAAACTCTCTGACGGCATCTTGAACCCTATAGCAATACTGCCTGCACTGCAGTATCTCCTGCAGGTCACTTAGTAATTTTGCCAAGCAGTCACTGTCTTTGGGTTCTTTGCTTTAAAAATGAACAATCAGCCCCAGAAATCTGGAGTTCAGGAGGAAACTTTTCTAGCAGCCTGCTTCCCAGATTGCACAGCTAAAATGTAGATTGTCGGTGAAACCCAGGAGATCAGTTAGATTCCATTAGCATTCTGCTTTAGAGCTCTTGTGAATTTTTCACTTCTGGAAGAGCACCTCTGCTCAGTTTGGATACTTACACTTAAAAGGTATAATGGCACATCAGCAGCTCAAATTATTAGGTTTTCCAGATTTTTTTTTTTTTTTTAATTAGGAAGGTTTAAGGATCGTGAACACAGCATATTTCTTTAACCCTTTTTGGTCTGTCTCCAACCACAGGGTAGCCCTTTCAAGAACCTATTCTCCATTGTTTGTGAACAAAAGCTCATGCACACCCTTTTTTTGAGCACTACCACTTGTTCTAACAGATGATAGTTGATGCCATTCATTAAGGGTGCAAATAATCCTCACTTGTGCATGCGGATGTTGGATTTAAAGCAGAGGGATGATTGTACAGTGATGGCTAGTCCGTGGTCCCTGGAGAAAATTTGTCCCACAGTTTCTAACCTAAGAAGCAGAGCAGAATTTGCTTCTAAGCTCAAGTATCGAGAGCACTACTATTATAGTTGGTTTCAGATACGTTTGATAGTGTTATGTTCCTCCCTTGTTCTGAGAGGTTTTAATCTGAGTGTAATTATAGCAAGAGATTCTTCCTTCATATAGTAGAGCTGCTGAAGTAATTTTCATTTAATAAGCAACCAAATGTAACTCTTCCTGGTGGTTGATAATCCCTTGAATTGGTGGGGACATTTTCTTTTCTGTAGTTAGACCCCCCAGACTTCTCATGACACCTCTCTAGTCAGAGCTGTCCAGCCGACTTGAGAAGTAGTGAGGGACATTTCCATATCCTCTTGATTGGTTACTGAAAATAGACACAGAAACCTGGAGTCACTCTTGGCTTTTCTCTAGAGCATACTCTTTTAGAGTTGTATAAAGACAGTGTTTTTACTTGTAACAGCTCTCGTTACTCTCTTAGCTCCAGCATCTGATGATGAAGGCAGCACAGCGGCAACGGATGGCTCTACTCTTCGGACTTCACCAGCTGACCATGGCGGCAGTGTGGGCTCTGAGAGTGGTGGCAGTGCCGTGGATTCAGTGGCTGGCGAGCACAGTGGTAATAGCAGTCAGTGACTTATTTGGCCAGTGCCTACATGTTTTGGGCACTGTTTAGATGATTGCACTGTAGTTATTTTATAGCAGTGTCTGAGAGAGACAAGAATATTGTTTGACAAAAAGGAACAAATCTTTAGTGCATGGTAAGGGTATGTGGACTGTCTTAATGTTCATCTCAGTGTGCTTTAGAAACTACGTATGCAGGATTCATTTAATAAGTTTCCTGTATTGACTCCATTTCATTTAAGCTCTTGCTTTGGGTGAAACCTGTATAATAAAAATAGACCATTCACACACGGTTGTATGCGGTGTTAAAGTAATTTGTACAGAAATAAAGCTCTTTTTTGGCCTTGGAAGATAGCCACAGACACCTTTTCCCCCTTCCGGAATCCAAAGAATTATTATCCCAAATGGTCATTCAGCTTTGCGGTTTGCTCTGAGGCATAGTGGAGATGGTGTTCAGTTGTGCTCATGTCACCTTTCCTTCTTCAGTGTCCGGCCGCAGCAGCGCGTATGGTGACACTACAGCTGAGGGCCATCCAGCTGGGCCAGGCAGTGTCAGCTCAAGCACCGGTGCCATCAGTACCACCACAGGGCAGCAGGAAGGGGATGGTTCAGAAGGAGAAGGCGAAGGAGAAGCTGAAGGAGATGTCCACACCAGCAATAGGTATGAAGCTTTATTTTCCCATGGAGGAATAGATCAGAGGGGACCCACTCATGTGCCACTGATGTTACATTTTCATGCAGGGGAAATGGGCCTTGGAGATACTATAAAACCATAGAGAATAATGAACAGCTGTGGTAGAGATCAGAGGCCAGAAGTCCATCTCACTGGTCTCCAACAATTATTGTGCGTAGAGCAAGCCACTGTTTGCATCCATGCATCTGTCAGTCTGCCTTGTCACCTGTGTGTCCCATGAGAGTTCATCTGGGGAGTTATACTTGCAGGGTTGAACAAGCTGAATGTTAGACACATACATCTAGTGAGCCACTCACTAAAACTTAAATTTTGGTGACATCTGACATTCAGTGTGGAAACATAGCGTAGGCTGCCCAGGTTGGTGTCTGTCAAGCATGCTCTATACTTTAAAACAAACAAACAAACAAAAAAAACCTCCTCAGTCTGCAACAATCTCACTGCAGTTTCTCATTGGTTTTCCCCTTTTTCTTTGACCTGGGGACAGATGATTCTGCGAAATTCCACTTACTCAGGGATGCCCTCTGCAGATTGGAATGGACTTGTGACATATGTCCCTGGTCAGTTTCATTCTGCAGGTAATTGTGCTGGGAAAAGCATTCTAAAGCAGAGTACTACTTTAATTATTTCTCTGATGCCAGAGTTGATTTTGCCTTTGACATGACTTGCCTGTAAAAGGCCTATCTGGCATCTGTGATTTGGCCTTTCTAATTTGGTAAGCTCAAACTTGTCAGGAATTGAATTTTTGCTGACACGTCAGGGTGTCCCATTTGTAATGCTTTTGGGTTTCACTTTTATTACAGGATGTCTGAAACTTAATTGTTTCATGTGTGATTCTTGATATCTTATTTTCTAGACTGCACATGGTCCGTTTGATGCTTTTGGAGAGGCTGTTGCAGACCTTACCCCAGCTGCGTAATGTTGGAGGAGTCCGTGCCATTCCATACATGCAGGTAGCTTACTGAGGAAAGATCAAGAGACCCTGTTGTTTGGTAGTTAACAAATATCGAACAATTTTTTCAACAAAATTCTGCGTACATTTTCCATCTTCCTCCCCCCAACCCAATCATATTACAAGGTCTTTCTCGTTAGATCTTGTAGACCATTCTTTATACCGTCGAGTCTGATAGGCAGTGTGTTGTCCCTGTGAGTTTCTGCTAGATTTATATTCTACAGATTGTTGCTCCCTTTCAGCATTCCTTTTCTCTTATCAATATGGCTAAAACCCCTTTGAGTATCCTTAGTCACTTAGACCGATATGGTCTTTGCTGACCATACCAAATGTTAATAATCAGATGTGATGGTCTAAGCATGATTCATGGAAGAGAGAGTATTGGAATCTGGGATTCCTCTGTGGGGTGTTTTATGGAGATAGTCCATCTCTCTCGCAGTGATAATGGAACCTGACTTCACTGCCTCTCCAATTTCTGTGTTTCCAGGTTGTTCTGATGCTCACAACAGACCTAGATGGTGAAGATGAGAAGGACAAGGGTGCTCTAGATAACCTTCTGTCCCAACTCATCGCAGAACTGGGCATGGATAAAAAGGTAGAGTGGTGTGAGCAAACACTTGCAGCTTGCTAGAGCAATGGGTTTGTTTTAAATAGACTTGCTTTACTTTGTGAGGAGGAAAATGGTGTTGGAGCATAACTCTCCACTGGTAAGGCTGGTATCAGTAAATAAGTCGATATGAAATGTAGTTATAAATTGTTACCTTTTTATTCAGACTCTTAGACCTGGCTTTGGCAGTGATCAGGAACATCCAAGTTTTATTCAGTATAACTGTATACTTTGGGGTCTGTGCTGCCATCAGCACCAGAGGATTTACACTAATATCTATTGTTGCACACCAGGGGGATTTACACTAACATCCATTGTTGCCAAGGTGTCATTTAGATCTTAGAGTTGGAATGTAGCTGTGTAAAGTGACTGATCTCTCTCTGCAGGATGTGTCTAAGAAGAATGAACGTTCTGCTCTGAATGAAGTTCACTTGGTGGTAATGAGACTGCTTAGTGTGTTCATGTCCAGGACCAAGTCAGGATCCAAATCTTCCATTTGTGAGGTACAATCTGGTACCTTTAAAGTTTCTTTGCAAAGGGGCTATACCTTCAGGAGTTCCCATCCTTCACCAGGCAAAGAGTGGCTGGGGGGGATTCTCTGGAATGGACATTCTGGAACTAAGGATGACTGGATGTGCATTGGTATATCCTTGTGGGGAGTGTACAATGTTGCCACAACTTGGCTATCATGGAAAAAGACCCCAGCTGCGATTAGAGGGGAAGCGAGCAGGACAGTGAGACTAGATAAGTTTTTTCCAGTGGCAGTAGCTGAGTTAGATTCCATTGTTGATTTGGAGTAAAGGCAGCGGAGAAAGGTATTTCTTAAAATGGCCTAGCAGAGTTAAACCACCTTGACACTGAAGGAGTTAAAGGGGATTTGTAATGTGATTATTGGAAAGCAATATGCTGCTGTGTCAACATAAAAATCGCTAAGAGGATTCCTTAGATATTTGTTGCTAAAAGGTACAGTAATAAGGCATAAAAACAGTATGTGTGGTGGGAAGGAGATTAATAAAAAAGCATAGAGGTTAAAAATTTAGTCTGAACTGCATCAAATTTTAATAAGCTTATGAGCTGTGGGGTTTGTTTGGATTTACAGGGCTGCTTTAATAGTTTTATTTACAGTAGCTTTTTCTCTAGCCTTTGTTATTCACTTGAGCTTCCCACAGAAATCAAAGCTCAACGTCTTGCAGAATGCAGGTGGAGTAATACCTGGGTGGGGCAAAGCCTCTGAGTGGCATCTGCAGCAGCGACTCTTTCTTCAGCGGCGCTCACCCCCAGCTGGCCAAATCCCAGATAAACAAATAGAAATCCCAATTTAAAAAAAAACCTAGTCGTCTAATCCACAGCTCAGTGGCCTCTGGCACATGTGTTGAGGGGAGATTAGACTTAGGAGGAGATTGATTGTTTGTTTTTCTTTACTAAGCACTTGTTCAAAAGAGTCTCTGTAAATATTTCAGTTGATGATTTTTTTATTTTTTTTCAAGAAACTCAAACCCCAAACATGAAAACTGCCCGTAAAGTTTCAGCAGAATCTGCCCTCTTACTCCCAATGCCTGCAAATGGCTGTTTGGTGCTAATGACTTTGTCTGCTTTACTGAAACAGCTGCTTCTTAGAAGTGGAGTAACCTTTGTATTCCCCTGTCAGTCCTCTTCCCTCATTTCCAGTGCCACTGCTGCAGCATTGCTGAGCTCTGGCGCAGTTGATTACTGTTTGCACGTTCTGAAGTCGCTGCTGGAATACTGGAAAAGCCAGCAGAACGATGAGGAGCCCATAGCCACCAGCCAGCTGCTGAAACCCCACACTACCTCTTCTCCACCTGACATGGGTCCCTTCTTTCTCCGGCAATACGTGAAGGTGAGTTCCGCACCATGCCACCCTCATTACCTATATCAACATTCAGCCGCAGGCAGAGAGGTCTTCCTTGCCAAACTGCTGTAGGAGTATCTAGCATCTGGCCTGCTGTTGTCTGTCTCTCCATCGATTCAAAATTTCTCCTCCTGAGTTCTAGAGTCCTTACTGACGTCTGGGACTTCTTGATGCGATCTGACACTGGAGCCATGTTTGTTGCATTCCTGCGCCATGCAGTTCTTTGGAGCTATTGTCATTGTCTCTTGTTTAAACATGAATCTTTCTGAAGGGATGCTACTCTGGGGTGAATTCTTTTGCTTGGCAGGCAAAGATCCACAAATCGCTGCTGTTTACCATGGCAAGGATGCCTTGCAGTTGTTTGCCCAATTGCAGTCATGATTTATAAACTAAATCCTAGGCTTGTTTAACCACCATGGTGTCTTTATTGTAAACTTCCACTGGCGTCAGGCTTTGATTTATGCATAGGAGCAGTACCGTGGAAGCCTAATTAAATGATAGAATGCTTTCTAGTTTGAAGGACAGAACATTAAAATTCTTAAGGGCAGGGAGACCTGTTACACCATAACCACTGCATTTTATTACCCTCCCCATAGGATTGTGCTGGTTTTGTGTTCATCTGCCAATCAAGGGTTTTTATTTTCATAGAATCATAGAATATCAGGGTTGGAAGGGACCTCAGGAGATCATCTAGTCCCAACCCCCTGCTCAAAGCAGGACAAATCCCCAGGCAGTGTTTTGGTTTTTTTTGTTTAACACCCCAGTTCCCTAAATGGCTCCCCTCAAGGAGGGACCTCACAACCCTAGGTCTAGCAGGCCAATGCTCAGCTGTAAAGGTGCAATTGAGAATAAATCTTCCATGCTTGGAAGATGAGTGTGTTCTGTGCTCACGCTCCATATCCTTAGCTAACCCACTGAATTTTTCCACTTCAGGGTCATGCAGCAGATGTTTTTGAGGCCTATACTCAGCTTCTGACAGAGATGGTGCTGCGCTTACCTTATCAAATCAAGAAAATTGCTGACACAAACTCCCGGATCCCACCACCCGTCTTTGATCATTCCTGGTTCTACTTCCTGTCTGAGGTAAGTGAAGAATGTATGGTGCTCCTGGACATGGGATGTAGGATTTATGGGTGGTAAGAAAAGGAAGTAAATAATGGTATCCTCCCTGGGAGAGCCCTAACTTTGGTGTGACTGATCTGAGATCCTTCTCTCACTCCCCCACTTAAGAGAGCTAGCTCCTCAGCACTGTGTATGTCTATACTGAACAAGCATCTATGGGAGCGCATGCTCCACAGATAGCATTGCCATTGCTATCCATAATTCAACATTGTTTGCTGGTCTAGAATCAAGAGCCTTCTGCTAGATAGTGGTCTAATGGGAAAATGTGTTGCTAGTACTTCACTGATGTTCTTTAGAACAAATTATGGGTTTGGGGTCTGCATTTATTTCAATGGGCAACTTAGATTTGTGGGTTCCCCCCACACATGTACACACATACCTATTTCCTCAGGCAGCCACACATCATCTTACATTTGTCGTAACCTGGAGTGCAGCTGTTAATTCAGTAAAGCTTGTTCAGGGCCTTTAACCAGAGCTCATAGGTCGCTTGGATAACTATGCCATGGAATGACCCTGCAGGATATCACTTCATAACCACTAGCTCCAGTACTACATGGCACTGCTGTGCAACTTCTCTTCTGCCTGAAACTTGTTGTGTTGATGGTCCAAGTACCTTAGAATCATAGAATATCAGGGTTGGAAGAGACCTCAGGAGGTATCTAGTCCAGCCCCCTGTTCAAAGCAGGACCAATCCCCAGACAAGTTTTTGCCCCAGATCCCTAAATGGCCTCCTCAAGGGCTGAACTCACAACCCTGGGTTTAGCAGGCCAATGCTCAAACCTCTGAGCTATCCCCTCCCCAACAGAGAAGCTGCTAAATGCATTTCCATTTCCTCTTTACCTGTGGAAATAATACTCATGTTAGCTTGGCCCACCTTGAGATCTTGTGATTGCTGTGATGAAATAGGTCAACTATTGATTTCACAGCATTCATGTTGAATGCTTTGTCTAGTACCTGATGATCCAGCAGACTCCATTTGTACGTCGCCAAGTCCGCAAACTCCTTCTCTTCATCTGTGGATCAAAGGAGAAGTACCGGCAGCTCCGAGACCTGCACACTTTGGATTCTCATGTTCGCGGTATCAAAAAACTCCTGGAAGAACAAGGGATTTATCTGCGGGCAAGTGTGGTCACCGCAAGTTCAGGCTCTGCCCTACAGTATGATACACTGATCAGCCTGGTAAGGAGAATTGTGTTTAAGTGGATAAAACGTGTGCATGTAGTGAGAGAGGCATGCTGCATTTGAAAATGATGACATCAGCAGAAGAGTTGACTTGCTGCTAAATCCCATGCTACTCTGCATTTCAGATGGAACACTTGAAGGCTTGTGCAGAGATCGCCACGCAGCGAACAGTGAACTGGCAGAAATTCTGCATTAAAGATGATTGTGAGTTTTCTCTGTGACAGTATTTTAAAGAACGGAGGCAGTTCGTAGTAAGCTTAGAGTTGATCCAGGGTTTCTTAGCTCTTTGCTGAAAGAGTGTGTCTGTTTTGACATTCAGCACAGGGGACCTGAAAGGGATAAAGAAGAGCTTGGAGTTGCCCAGGATTTGTTTCTAACACTAATTATCAATGTTTATTGGTAGCTTCTGATCTGTGGTTAGAGAAAGTTAAAAGAAATGAAGTAGACAGCATGATCTAGTGGAAGAGCACTGGACTGGGGAGCGAGAGACATGACATTGACTGTGTGTGCCTGCCTGCCTGCCAGTCAGAGACAGACTGACCTGTGGGGCTTCCCGGGCTCCCCACCCAGGGCAGGTGGAGGGTCTGCCGCGGTTGCCCACCTGGCTCTTACTATGACTGGGCTGCGGCTCTGAGAGCCACTCTTGTGGCCAGCTGTGGGGAGCTTGGGTCCCTCCACCTGCCCTAGGCAGGGGGCCCAAGCAGTCTCCAGCCCATGTCCCTGCCCCCCAGATCCCGTGTTCACTGTCCCTGCCCCACAGACCCCCCCCCCCACCTAGGGCAGGCGGAGGCACCCAGGCTCCCCACAGCTGCCAGCACAGCTCTTCCTGACCAGCCTCTGGCCAGGGAAGTGGGGAGGGGGTGACAGCTCTTGAAGCCGCAGCCCAGCCACGGTAAAAACTGGGCGGGGAGCTGCACTGGACCCTCCACCTGCCCTGTGAGGGAGCCCAAGCAGCCGCCCCCCTCCCCCCGTGTCCCTTTTCCTCAGGCCCTCCACCTAGTATCCCTGCCCCCCAGACCCTCACCCAGGGAAGGTAGAGGGTCCGCGCCACACTCCTCACAGCTGCCCGCCTGGCTCTTAACAATCAGCCCTTGCATCTGTGCTAGCTGCAAAAATGGTCCGCGGATATGAAGCGAACATCCATGGATTTGCAGGGCTGTACTTCTGGGGTGATTTTAACTTACTTTATTCAGACTTAAACTTTTTCCTCTCCTTACTCCGCAGCTGTTCTCTATTTTCTCCTACAAGTCAGTTTTCTGGTAGACGAGGGAGTGTCACCAGTTCTTCTGCAGCTTCTGTCCTGTGCTTTGTGTGGCAGTAAAGTGCTGTCTGTGGCTTCATCCTCTGGATCATCCAGCACCTCTTCTACGTCAGCTCCAGCAGGCACTGGGCAGCCAGCAACGCAGAGCAAGTCTTCCACCAAAAAGAGCAAGAAGGAAGAAAAGGAAAAAGAGCGAGAAGGTGTGAATCATAGAATGTCAGGGTTGGAAGGGTCCTCGGGAGATATCTAGTCCAACCCCCTGCTCAAAGCAGGACCAATCCCCAGACAGATTTTCGCCCCAAATCCCTAAATCCCTCAAGGATTGAACTCACAATCCTGGGTTTAGCTGGCCAACACTCAAACCACTGATCTATGCCTTCCCCAAACTGTGCTGCAAGCCGTTAGCCTATTTGTACCACAGTCCTGTTCTGCAGGGCTCCTGGTAATAGAAATGCACTTCTCCCCGGCTCTGAGACATGCACGGCTCTTGGCAAGAGCCCCAAGTGTGCAGAGCAGAAGAAACACTTATGGAAACATGGCCAATTTTGTTGTAGTTTGCATGTTTATTGGAATGGGTCAGGAATGGAGCCAAGCTTCCTTAAAATTGGTGCTGAAATAAATTTGAAGTGCTGAGGAGCTCTCAGATCGTTCACAAATGCCTAATAAATTGGCTGGGTCTGTAATTCTAATGGAGATCATAATATATCACAATTCTTACCATGCAGACTCCCTAAGTGGCGCTGGTGAGAGCTGAAGCAGCTACTGGGGCTGCACATTCAGCCCCTAAGCAGCAGCTCCTACGTGTCTGTGCTCAAACTTTTCCCCATTCACGGTCTACGAATGATTTGGGGGGCCCTCTTAGTGCCTATCCCTCACCGCCTGGCTTGTGTGCATGGGAAAATACGTTTAAAGTAAGTTCCTCTAAGTATTGAACCTGCAGCTCCAAGTCCCTCAGCTCTCCACTGTGTAACACTCCAGTGCTCTGCATCACGTCATTACCTAGGAAGCCTCCCACTCCACGGGCTCCCTTGTGGTAGGGAAAGCCTTTGGGAGATCAATTCTAGCAGCAGGGTGAGCTGCTAGTATGGATCTTCCTGGGAGTGTAGTACATTTCTAAAACTTCCTGGCAAACCTTTCAGACGTTCCCTGCTTTCATTAGTCACAGATGCTAGCTTCCATTTTCTGGAATAAAAAATGGGGGGCACGCTCAGTCAGAACTACAGTAGAACCTCAGTTATGAACACCTGGGGAGTGGAGATGGTTTGTAAATTTGAAATGTTCGTAACTCTGCACAAAACATTGTGATTGTTCTTTCAAAAGTTTACAACTGAACATTAACTTAATGCAGCTGTGAAACTTTACTCTGCAAAAGAAGAATGTTGCTTTCCCTTTATATATTGATTTTTTTGTTGTTTACGTTTAACACAACACTGTACTGTATTTGCAACCAAGAGTCCTGTGGCACCTTATAGATTAACAGATGTATTGGAGCATGAGCTTTCGTGGATGAATGCTCACTTCATCAGATGTATTCACCCACAAAAGCTCATGCTCCAATACGTCTGTTAATCTATAAGGTGCCACAGGACTCTTCGCTGCTTTTACAGATCCAGACTAACATGGCTGCCCCTCTGATACTGTACTGTATTTGGTTTTTTTGTGTCTGCTGCTGCCTGATTGTGTACTTCCAGTTCCAAATGAGGTGTGTGGTTGACTGACTGTTCAGTTTGTAACTATGGTGTTAGTAACTCTTAGGTTCTACTGTAATCTCAACCCAAAAACTTGTTTTCTGTCAACGAACACTTACAGTTCACACAGTTGTCAGCCGGGGATCGATCTCTCTCTCTTGCCATGCCATCCATGAAACAGATACATCTGCCACACTTGTGATGCATTGATCCACCTGGTTTCCTGTGCTCTTTTTACTTGTGCCATTTGCTATTCTCCAGGTGAGAGTGCTGGCAGCCAAGAAGACCAGCTCTGCACGGCTCTGGTGAACCAGCTGAATAAATTTGCTGATAAGGAAACCCTTATTCAGTTCCTGCGCTGCTTCTTGCTGGAGTCCAACTCCTCCTCTGTGCGGTGGCAGGCACACTGCCTGGCACTCCACATCTACAGGTATGTGTTTAAAGGGCCTATTCAAAGCCACAGTTTTTCTCATAGATGGATCCTTTGTAGCAGATAAAATTCTGTGGTGAATTACAGTGCACAAACTTGTCAGTCACTGCTTTCTAGCACTTGAGTTGTGCTCTTGAGTCTGTGTTCAACACTATGCAAGTCACAAAATAGACTCCAAAGAAGTTTACAGATTAAGATGGACAGACGACAAAGTGCTTATTTGTCTGAAGTCTTGGTGCTCAGTTGCCCGTTCTGCAGGTGTTTTGAGGCCTTCAGGCTGACAGCGTCATCTTGAGGATCTGTTTCCACCATTTTTGCAGTTAACTGCACTTGTGGCTCATTCACCGCCATGGATTTTGATCTTAACTCGAAGGGAACGTTCAGTTTCTGCTGTGTGGAGTCAGGGCTGTCTGTTCCATTCTGTACAACTTGGAAACCACGAGAGAATCTTTCTTCTAGAGAGGTGCAGACTATCATTGTTATCAAGTGATGCACATATCATTGAAATCGTGAAATTAATAGGCAGCAGTTTTAAAACAAATAAAAGGAAGTATTCCTTCACACAACGCATAGTCAACCTGTGGAGCTCCTTGCAAGAGGATGTTGTGAAGGCCAAGACCATAACAGGGTTCAAAAAAGAACTGGATAAATTCATGGAGGATAGGTCCGTCAGTGGCTATTAGCCAGGATGGGCATGAATGCTGTCCCTAGCTCAGGCGTGGGCAAACTTTTTGGCCCGAGGACTAAGTCGGGGTTGCAAAATTGTATGCAGGGCTGGGTAGGGAAGGCTGAGCCTCCCCAAACAGCCTGGCACCCGCCCCCTCCCACTTCCTACTCCCTAACTGCCCCTTCAGGACCTCCACCCCATCCAACTGCTCCCAGTCCCCTGACTGCCCCCCGGGACCTCCTGCCCCTTATCCAACCCCACTGCTCCCTGCCCCCTTACCATGCCGCTCAGAGCGGCAGGACTGGCTTATTGGAAAGCCTGGGAGGTGCACAGGTGCAAGTTGCGCTGCCTCCCTGGCAGCGTGGCTGCGGAGAACGGGGATAGCAGGGGAGGGGCTGGGGGCTGGCTAGCCTCCCCAGCCAGGAGCTTAAGGGCCAGGCAGGATGGTCCCGCAGGCTGGATGTTGCCCACAGGCCATAGTTTGCCCACCTCTGCCCTAGCCTCTGTTTTCCAGAAGCTGGGAATGAGCGACAGAGGATGTATCACTTGATGTTTACCTGTTCATCCCCTCTGGGGCACCTTGCACTGGCCACTGTCGGAAGACAGGAAACTGGGCTAGATGGACCCTTGGTCTGACCCAGTATGGCCACTCTTATGTTGCTATTTATCCATAGGGCAAAATTCTGTGGGCTGAACTCCTTAAGCTTCCTCTGCGGTTAGTTGTCACAGGACCATTCAGCAGGATGCTCGACTTAGTTCAGTGGAGAGAAGAGGAGTGATTAAGCAACATAGGTGATTTTGTTGTGTGTACTTTGCAGCAGCCTAGACTGACTGCAGTATATTTCTCACCTGGGTAACTCCTGTAAGAGCTGGATTTGAAAAGCACATCTAAACTAATCTCCAGAAACTGATTTGATTTGTAATTTGTTCATCAGGAACTCTAACAAGTCACAGCAAGAGCTGCTGTTAGATCTCATGTGGTCAATATGGCCAGAACTCCCAGCCTATGGACGGAAGGCTGCCCAGTTTGTGGATCTCCTGGGATACTTCTCTCTGAAAACACAACAGACTGAGAAAAAGGTATGACATCTCTCTGGAACAGCTGAAGTGAGGCCCTCTCCCTCACTTTTTTTTTTCTTTCTTTTTCTGTCTTTCTAAATGTGTGGCCCTTTTCAAGGGTTAAGAGTAACTTTAATGATAGAGCTGATCATATTTGCTGTTGAAACATTTTTTGATGGAAAACTTCTGTTGAAATTTTCATCAAAACTTCATTTTAATTTCTCCAAAAATGGATTTTCTTTTAAATAAATAAATAAATACAACCTGAAAAACATTTCCTCAGTGAAATCTGAAAAACTGAAGAAATTTTTTTGACAAGAGGAAAACAAAAGATTTTTTGTTTATTTTTCACAGAAGAAAATCGTTTCCCAACCAGCTCTAATTTACGGGTATCAATCTGCTTCAACCCTAAGAAATACATTATAGTCATTAGTGTTGACCTAAAAGAAAGGCAAGTGGTATGGTTTCTCAGGGGCCTGTGGTGTCATGGGCTGCTCTGATAATTGTGCGTTTATATGCACAAGAGGTGAGAGCATTCCACAGACATTTGACAGTAATCTCATTTGTTAGCCAAGGGTTGCATCATCACTTCAGTAGAAGTCTAATTTTAGTATCAACGAAAGTCTGCTTCTTATGGGTATAGAGCATGCATCCACTGTGGAACTAACAGGCAATAGGGAGGGAGACTGTATGGCCTTTGTGCTGTTAAAAACCATAAACTTGCTTTAAATTGGAAGGTGCAGAAAAGATACTATTTCTTTTCCGAGTCACTTGTTTAACTTATCTCTTCACCAGCTGATGTTGGTCCAATAAAAGGTATTTCTTCCTCACCTTCTCTCCTTTGTTTAACTGTATTTCAGTTGAAGGAATACTCTCAAAAGGCTGTTGAGATCCTCCGGACCCAGAACCACATCCTTACCAACCATCCTAATTCCAACATTTACAAGTGAGTTCTTCCTGTCTTTCCTCCAGCAAATTACAAGAACTTTTCAGCTGCATTCCACCAGGGAGAGTAAACTCGTTTTGTTAAAATAGTGGTGGGGTTGGGCCTCAGCTGAAATCACAGACTTGTTGCAGCTGGTTTAAGAAAGCACTCAAACTAAATCTGTTCTGCTTCTCTGAATGACTTGTGTTTAAAGCAGAGGGAACGCCAAAGTACAGATATTTTTAATGTTTTCTCTATCCAGCACGCTGTCTGGCCTGGTGGAATTTGATGGCTATTATTTGGAGAGTGATCCTTGTCTTGTCTGCAACAATCCAGAAGTTCCGTTCTGTGTAAGTGATCAGTGCTGTTCGTCTTCCCTTCAGACTGTAGAGATCCCAGCCTTTATAGCCATCTAAATTGCTGTATTTCTCCATTCATTGGGATCGGGTTGTGTTGGCTGAGGATTTTAATAGCACTTTTGTTTCTCTTCCCAGTACATCAAGCTGTCTTCCATCAAGGTGGACACACGGTATACCACTACCCAGCAGGTGGTGAAGCTGATTGGCAGCCACACCATTAGCAAAGTGACAGTGAAGATAGGAGATCTGAAAAGGACCAAAATGGTCCGGACTATCAACCTCTATTACAACAACAGGACAGTGCAGGCCATAGTGGAGCTGAAAAACAAGTATGTACTTCTTGGATTTGGCAGTGGTGTCAGGATATTTTTCTTGGCCAAAATACAAGTTTGATATGGGGCTGACTGTTTCCTGGCACAGGATATGCCACTTACCTGAATTAGAGAACTTCATTTCACCTTCTAGCTCCTCAGCTAAGGACACTGATCGGGATGTGTACTTGATGAAACTTCCTGGTCCCGTCTGGAGGGTGGGGAGAAGAGAATCAATGATGGCCATGTCAGTAAAACTCCTGTAGCTGTTTGATCCCCGAGTGGAAAGTCTGTTAGCATTAAAATTGCTGTGCCCTGAACAGTGTAATGTGGTCTGGGAATGAAGCTGAAATGAAAATGAGGATAATGAATATTGGTTAAAATCCTGTTCACTACTGAAGAGTTTGATAGCATCCCATTGAAGAAGTTGTCTGTGCACTGAGTAGATGATTCTTGTGAAGGAGACCTAGAGAGGGAGAGTCTTGCTGCATACTAACTACTCCTGTGTTTTTCTTGGGATGTTTGAATAGAGAATGCCCTCGCTGACACAGACTAGTCTCTTGATGCATCTCAGATAACCAGCTTGTTCACCCCTGTCTATAGGAAGAATTTTTTTATTTTATTTTTTTGGCACATATAAAATAACAGATTTGAGAATGTAGAAATTAGCCCTATCTAGGCATCCTGATGTGTCTTACAAACTGAAGTTGTAGCAAGATTGTGTCCTTGAGCTTGACTTAGAGTCATCTTTTAGTTCCTCTGTGCTGAAAGTCTCTATTTCCTGATCTAATTGAGGAATTCAAAATGCCTAAGTGCCCCTGATCTGGCTTGGTTACCCTGCATGTCTCCAATCTACAATCTTCCCTTTGTCATATACGTCTATGACTGTCCTGGATTCTGATCCCATCATTAAGCTGCTAACCCTGTAATCATCTTTCTGTGAGCAGGTATAAAGCATTCTTACTGTAGGCCTCTGAATGTAATGCCCTGGCTTCTGCCGAGATGAACAGATTCGTCATGTTCCTGGCCATTCCACTACTTGGCTGATTTTGTCTGGCTGGCTGCTTGTGTTTGCATTCCCTCTGAGAGTATTATCTGCCTCTTCCCTCGGTTACACCACTGAGTGGGATTGCACTGGGATCTTTGTTTTCTAAAGCACCAAAGAAACCATCCAAATTCTAGGTTTTTCAAAACCTAGAGTCTGATTTGTGCCTGCAAAATTTGTGCGTGCAGATACAATTTAAGCAAATAACTTGCTTGTTTTTTGGAGATAGGTATTAAAGCCACTGACACGTCATGAAAGCTTGTACTTTGAATGTCTCCATCTCCATCCCTCAGAAGACATTAAAGCCCCTTACCAACATAATGAATTAAACAGAGTCACACCACTGATGAGGTAGAGTTACCTCTTTTACAGATGGAGCATCTGCAGTACAAAGAGGTTGAGTGAGTGGCCCAAGGCCACACAATAG
Source organism: Chelonoidis abingdonii (assembly GCF_003597395.2). Lineage (NCBI taxonomy): Eukaryota > Metazoa > Chordata > Testudines > Testudinidae > Chelonoidis > Chelonoidis abingdonii. The sequence goes on from NC_133791.1 coordinate 15,425,515, forward strand.
TCACTAGTAGAGCTAAAAATGGAATCCAGATCATCTGACTCCCATACCCTGCTTTAACCACCAGAAAATGCTCCTTTTTAACATGTTACACAGTCTAGCCCATTTCTGCTTATATACTTCTTACCTTCTTTCTTCTTGAGACGTTCTCGCTAGAATCAGATCTTTTTGGTTTACGAATTAAACTATCCTGCTGCTTATTTGAATTTCTAATGCCCAGTGACATCACAAGTGGCTGTCTAGGAGAGGATTATGATGTCACAATTCTGACTTCAGGTTGGGAATAAGGAGGAGGAGCAGATGAGATCTTTAGAAATAAATATCCTGTTTTCATAATGACGTCTTTACTAATAAAGAGGTGAAAATTCCTAGAAAAAGGGTTTGTAAAATTAGTTTTTTCCATGAGGCATCAACAGCTCTTTAATCCTAAATAGTCTCTTGCTACGAAGAGGATAATGGCTTAAAGTGCATTTCTGGCTACGTGTCATATCAATATACAAGCTAAGAAAATGAATCCTAGAACTGCTCTCCATTCGTGCTGATTAAAGTAGATTCTGAGTTGAGATGGTTGTCTTTGGCTTCTGCGTGTGAGAGTGGGAGGTTACTGTTCTGTTAAATGAATGTTTCTTCCTCTCCTTCCCAGGCCTGCCCGTTGGCACAAAGCCAAAAAGGTACAGCTGACCCCAGGCCAGACAGAGGTGAAGATTGATTTGCCACTGCCCATTGTGGCTTCAAACTTGATGATTGAATTTGCAGATTTCTATGAGAACTACCAGGCCTCTACAGAAACCCTGCAGTGCCCTCGGTGCAGCGCATCTGTCCCAGCCAACCCTGGGGTGTGTGGGAACTGTGGCGAGAACGTGTACCAGTGCCACAAGTGCAGGTGAGTCTATAATTCCTTCAGCACTGCGTACCGTGTCAGATGCTTAGCAAACAGCCTCCTGTTGAGTAAAACTGCACATTCATGTAGGTTAATCAGAATCACATAGTCCAAGTATAAAACAGGCTTTCAGGGATACAATGTGAATGTAGCCAAACAGAAACCAAATATAACATCTAAAAAAAGTTACGTTTAAAAAAAAAAAAAAAAAAAGGCTTGTAAAGTCAAGCCCTCCGAAATTAGAAAATGCCAGAATTAAGGTTGCCCAGGGAATCTTAATTTGGTGCCTTTGTTGACGTGCATTATGATATAGACTAATGATCACATACTGTTGTTTTTTTTTCCCCCCACACGACCTGTGTCTCAATCATTTTGCAGGATGGATGGTGCTCACTGAATGAGCAGCTAGCTACTCAATGTTTTGTTTTAGCCTCATTGTTTGCAGTCTGGCCACAGGTCTTATTTACTGCCACTGTTCAAACCCTGCTCTGACTATAGAATTATTAATTTCCTTTTCTTTCCCTCAACCCCTTGTCCCGTACCCTCCCCTCCCGGTGGCTTTTTGTCTCATCTCCTTGTCCAGCCAGTTTCTGTCTCCTCCCAACTCTGAAGAGTCCAAGGTGCTTTGCAGATTCTTTAGAGGGATCCTGTTAGTGTTTATATACTGAAATGCTTCCACCTACTGTATAGGAATATGGCAGGCATATAACAGCTCACAGCTACACTACACTCCCGGACAGCAGGACATGAAGACAAAATTTTGTTGTTGAAACGCACCCAATGTGCTTCAAGTGGTCAGGTGTTTGTGAGGCTATCAGCTGGTGTTATGGCAGCTTGGGTGTTTTAATGCCCATCCATCTCATTTGTGCGAGTGTGTGTGCGTGCACACAGAGAAGTTAAAGCCTTCCCCACTGTCATTCACACACGCACCCCAATAAAACAGTTTTATTGCCCTCTTTAATTCTTTTGGTTTGCTTTCAGATCCATTAATTATGATGAGAAGGATCCTTTCCTCTGCAATGCCTGTGGGTTCTGTAAATACGCTCGCTTTGACTTCATGCTGTATGCCAAGCCTTGCTGTGCAGTGGATCCAATAGAAAATGAAGAGGATCGGAAGAAGGTGAGACTAGTACAAGTAGTTTCCTAACAAAACACACTATCCCTTAGATGTGCCAACAAGCTAGTGATGTCAGAGGTGATATCTCAGCTGGGAGCATTACGGAGGCAGTGTGCTTGGTGCCTGGAAGGGAGGGGGGAGTACCTTATGTCACTCCTTAGTGGCTAATGCAAGACGTGCCATTGATCATGGAGGTAAGTTTGCTTTGGCACTGAGCCTTGTACAGGATCCCCTTCCCATCTCCAGCATTTCAGGGGATGTAGAGCACAGTGTCTCCCTTAGAGGTGTCTTCTGCATCAGGCAGGCAGCTCTATAAAAAAGTAGTAAAATGACTTTTTTCCACTTGGCAAAGCAACCATCCAGTGTCATGTATGTAGCATCCATCGGTTCCATGTATGTAGGGCTCTGTGGTGAGAGGGGTGTTTGATTACAGGATTATTATTTGTTGTTCCTATTTAGGGTAGTGCCTAGTAGCCCCAGTCATGGACCAGGGCCCCGTTATGCTAGGTGCTGTATAAGAATAGAACAAAAGGACAGTCCCTGCACCAAAGTAATCTACGTATAAGACAAGAGACAACAGAGGGGGAGTACAGTATTGGTCAGCATGGGAGGCAGTGGTATCTGCACACCAGCATCCTAACCAATGTCAAGGTTTTTGTAGCCATCATGGCAAAGGAGAGTTTAAGGAGGATTCTCAAGGAAGATAATGGTGTAGCTTCACAGATGTTTATGGGAAGCCCCTCCACCCCTACCTCCATCCCCCTGCCCAAGTGTGAGGGGCAGCGTGGGAGGAAGCACAAACAATCCTGGTTCTTTACTGTTTTCCACATGCACAAATTAAGTTAGTCTAACTAGATGTTGTGTGCTTAGGCTCTGACTTATGGCCATGATGACTTCCAGGAGCCCACATACCCAAAGCCTTGTAGGCAGCACTGCCTCTCAGTCAGAGACGCTGAGAGGCAGAACTGATGGATGAATCGACAACTGTTTCTGCTGGCGAGTGTAACACTATTGAAAGGTGGAATAAAAATCTTCTCTGAATGTAAGTGACATCCTTTTTTTTTTTACTTTCTTCCAAGGCAGTAACAAATATCAACACTCTTCTGGATAAGGCTGACAGAGTGTATCATCAGCTGATGGGACACCGGCCGCAGCTAGAAAACCTGCTGTGCAAAGTAAATGAGGCTGCTCCTGAAAAGCCACAGGTAATGTGGGATAGACAAATCCCAGTATAAGGCACAACTGACCTTAGCCAAGACCAGGCTTAAGAAGGCAGTGGCCTTAATGCTGCATACCAGAAAGCAGCATTATTTCAATCAGGCTTGTGATGGAAAGGAATGTAGTGAATGTGCTTTTGCTAGGGCTAGATTGAGTCCTGTGGATCCATAGACTTTGCTCTTAGGCTGCCTTTATCTAACCCATTCTCTTCTACAACTGAAACTGTCATTCTGGTTTCACACTCCACGCTTACATGAAGCAGCTTGCCAAACCAGTTGCGTGTCGGTAAACTAGCCAGTACTGTAGTGTGTGGTCTACAGGTATATGAGTCTCTCTGGTATTTTCCAGAGAGTGTCATTGTGTGTGTTTAGTCTTGCCTGTTTTGAAGAATCTTCCTCTTGCCTGATTAGTGTGTTACAAAGTTACTGCAGAGAATGGCAAAGGGGCCTCTCCTCTCCAACAGATTTTCGTAGTAGAAAGCTTAATGTTTGTATAATCCTCTCATGTGACTACTTGTTGCTGTAAACTTGCTGGTTATTTTCCCCTGCTTCCTGTGTTTCAGGAGGACTCTGGTAGCAGTGGTGGGATCAGCTCCTCCTCAGCTAGTGTGAACAGGTACATACTACAGCTAGCGCAGGAGTACTGTGGTGACTGCAAGAATTCTTTTGATGAACTCTCCAAGATCATTCAGGTATGAATATTCACTTTGTTGTGAATCTGGGCAACCCAGTGTCCTGAATTGCTTCAAACAATTGATATAAAAAATGCAAAGTGAGCTGTGGCTGTTCTAAATTGACCCCCGGTAGTAACACTAAGGGCTGCACTGCAGAAGAAAGGTAGCAGATGTTCAGTAAACCCATGAGCTACCTTTCCTAAATGTTATGACAGCTGTTAATTCTCAGGTACTGCAGACCAAACCCTTAAACAACATAATGCATGTAATGGGGAGAGTGGTGTCTGGGAGTCAGGATTCCCCCATTGTCTTGCTAGTTCTGCCACTGATGTGTGGTGACTTTGTCCAGGTCACATTGCCTCTCTGCTTTCCCCTTCTGTCAGATGGAGATAAAAATTACCTACCTCATAAGTGGGGTGTGATAAATTAAAAAATCATGATCATATGCTGCTTCTCCTTTTTCTTCACCATTTTGCATTTAGTTCCATTGAAATACGACATTTAAAAGTTAGTTTAGGAGGGGTTAAATTCTGCAGTTTTAATTCCTTCTCCTTCTCTTTTGTATGTTTACAGAAAGTTTTTGCTTCTAGAAAGGAGCTCCTGGAATATGATCTCCAGCAGAGAGAGGCAGCAACCAAATCATCCCGAACCACTGTCCAGCCTACATTTACTGCCAGCCAATATCGTGCTTTGTCTGTCTTAGGCTGTGGCCACACATCTTCAACAAAATGCTATGGCTGTGCTTCAGCTGTCACTGAGCACTGCATAACGCTGCTCCGGGCCCTGGCAACCAACTCTGCCATCAGGCACATTCTTGTGTCCCAGGGCCTTATCCGAGAGCTGTTTGATTACAATTTGCGCCGGGGCGCAGCTACGATGCGGGAAGAGGTCCGTCAGCTCATGTGCCTTCTGACCAGGTTAGAGTCGGCTCTGCATTTGCTTAGGGCGCTTCATACCTGTTGGTTCCAGTTTTAGTGAGGTAGATGCACTAACGGAAAATCATTTTGAAGTAGCCATGTAATTAGTGACACTGAGACCTGCTTTAGTTAACCCAGTTTCACCCAAAGACCAGTTGAGCTCTCCCACTGCAATGTTAACTGTGGCTCAATCACTTTGAGTGCGTATTGGCATTGTAAAGGATTTAGGGCTTGTCCATCCAGCTTTTCTGTAAGCACTCCACTTCAGACAAACATTTCTGTGTTTAACAGCTGAGCTCTGGGAAGCTCTGTACTTGTGGTGGTGTATGAGTGTTCACACATACTCCTACTTGTAATAAGATTGTTCCTATTGGTTTTAGTGGAATGGGAGTTGGACACCCTGAACTTGATTTCTGCCATTTACACTGACTTTCTGTAGGTCAACATTTTCAAAAGTAGCCACAGTTTTTGAGTGCCTCAGTTTGACACAGCCTAAACATGGTTTTTAGAAGGCACTCAGTGTTTCAGCTGGAGTTTTGGATGCTCAGCACTTCAGAAAATCGGGATCAGGGTCTCCCAAGTTTTTGCATCCTAAGTAATTTATTTAGGAAGTTTGACGTTAGTATGTCTTTGTCTCAGTTTCCTCCTCTGTAGAAGTTGATTTATAAGTTGTAGTCTTGTGTCAGAAAAGTGCTGATTGGACAGGCTTGCTATAAATTTTAGATGAACCAGACTGAAGTGAGAGGCGCTTTGTATATCTGAGAAATGTCTGCAAGCAGTGTTTAATAGTATTTATTTTGCTTCTGAAATCAGAGACAATCCAGAGGCCACACAACAAATGAATGACCTAATCATCGGGAAGGTTTCTGCAGCTCTGAAAGGACACTGGGCAAACCCTGATCTGGTGAGGAATTGCAGCGTTTTACTATTTCTTTTCTTTCTCCCCTACCCCTCTCCAGTGGCCTTTTGATTCTAATAATTGATTTCAGCAAAGTGGCGTTCCCAGTCAATCCATAGTTGAGGGCATTTCTGTCTTGATAGGCACTATGGCACAGGCTGGAGTCAAGCATAATACGACGTGATGGTGGGCTAGTTTCCCCACTCAGCACTGCCAATACGTCTCAGTCTGCACTTGTAGCACTCTATCCTGGGCCTCTCTCAAACAGATTAGCAGTCATCTCAGATAGAGGCTTTGAGTTGAGATCACCAAAATTAATGTACCCCGAACCTGAGCCTCCAAATGTTGAAGCACTAAGGACTGTACTCTGTCCCCGAGCCTTCGTAAAGCTTTGTACAATTTTCCGTTGCAGGCTAGCAGCCTCCAGTATGAAATGTTACTGCTAACAGATTCCATCTCGAAGGAGGATAGCTGCTGGGAGCTGCGACTGCGCTGTGGTACGTTCAAACAGCTAATAAGGGAGTTTAATTTAAAAAGCATGGGTTAGATGTCTGTGAAAATGGGAAATTCCTAATACAGTGTAGTAATCCTAGCACAGATGAGCTGGTAACTGGGGTCAGTAGTGGGGGAGTCAGCTATAGGTTTTATGAGGGCAGTATATACAACAGGAGTGCTGAGAGGAGAGCATGGAGAGGGTGGAACTAGAGGTGAAGGGAAGTGGGATCTTTTTCCTATCACGGGCATGTTTCTCTCCATGAGAATGTGATAGATCAACCCAAGGGTACGAGATCTTGCCTTCTGTTGAAGACTCTTGATTTGTGTATATGGCAGTGGTACCTCTTCCAGGGATTTTCTTAGCCTTACTGCATACTCGTTCATGGCATTAATCCCTCTGTCCTCCTTTCAGCTCTCAGCCTCTTCTTGATGGCAGTGAACATTAAAACTCCCGTAGTTGTTGAGAACATTACCCTAATGTGTCTGCGAATTCTACAAAAACTGATCAAACCGCCTGCTCCAACCAGCAAGAAAAACAAGGTACCTCTCTTGACACTTTGGGCTGAGCAAAGAGACAGTTAGCTGACTGAAATCTGAGACACAGTAGTGTGTGTCAGAAAAAAAATCCCATATGTACGCGTTTCCTGTTCCTGGTCATTGCTGCTCTAGAAGCACAAGACCACAGCACTGAAATCCAGTGACGGGGTGGATATATCTAGCAGTCTGTCCACTTTCTCCTACACAGCTTTAAGATGCATTGAAAGAGGGCCCTCAAGGCAATGACTGTGTTACTTTATACAGGTTCTTATAGGACTTTATCTAGTTTTTTTGAAGCAAGTACATCTATTGATTTTTATCTCAACTGAACATTTGTACATGTAGAGCTGTAACAAGTTTAGACCAAAAATTGATCAACTTCTCTGTGTGACCCATTCACAACTGGAGCATGTGTCACGACCCTGGTGTCTTACTTGGATTGTCCGATGTCAGACGTGGGATATGGAGCTCCATAGCAGTATCAACCTTTTACATTAGGATAAAGCATCTTCATTTAAATGATAGATCATCAGTGTCATGGGCAGGAAGCAGGGGATGTACACAGATAGCTCAGTATCATTTGCGCTGAAGTAAAGTGGTCTAAACTTACATAACTGAAACTAGTGTTCTGATTACATCGAACACAAACCTTGCTGCTATAGTTGCCTCTCCTCTTGTGGAGAGCTGTGTTTTACCTATCCATTGTGCAGGCATGTCTGATTGTTCTACCACAGGAATAGTTTGTTTGAGGAACAAAATTTGCTTTTTGAGGCTGTCACAGACTTTCCCTTTGCTTCCTAGGACATCCCTGTCGATGCTCTCACCACTGTTAAACCTTACAGCAATGAGATCCATGCTCAGGCTCAGCTCTGGCTCAAGAGGGACCCCAAAGCATCATATGAGGCCTGGAAAAAGTGCCTCCCTGCTAGAGGTAGAGTCCTGTCCTTTTACTTATCTTTTCTAAATGGAGTGAAATTGTGCAGAGAACATTTGTATGTGGCCAGGTTTGAGAGCTGACTTAGTTAGCGGGTCCTAAAACTACTGCCTGTCTCCTTCCCTCTTGTTCACAGCTGATACAATCTCTGCTCTTCTACTTCAGCTGCAGAACGGGCAGACTCAGCGCTGCCATCTCTGAGGATCCGCTAGGCCTGTGGCTCAACCCCTGTGGCTGAGAGAGTTCTTGGAATAAAATCAGACATTTGGAGGCAATATGGTCTAATGGTGGGAATACAGGGTTGGGCCCCCGGGACTGAGTTCTACTTCAGGCTCTGCCACTGACTAACTTTGTGGCCTTCTGCAAGGCACTTAATCTCTCTCTTCCTCAGTAGGCTGTCTACAGAATGGATTGATACCACCTCCCTTATAGAGTTGTTGTGATGAATAATTGTCTGTACATCATTAATTTTGAAAACTCCATCCCTTTGTAATATAAATTACAAAATCTCAAGGCTCGTGTGCTGAGCAGTTCCCAGTTTACCAATATGATTGTCACTGTACAGTATGATTATAATACGCAGGACTCACCTAGTGAATGGATCTTCTTTACTCTCACTTGGAGGATTCATGCCTCTTTGTTGATTTGGGTATAAAGTGCTATGCACACCTATGTACTATAGAAATAATACATTAATGCAACTTGGGTGCTTAAAGGGCCAACTCTGTGCCTTGGTGTCAGCACATTGCAGTAGCATGAGAGGAACTGGAATTCCAGATTCCTTCAGACCTGACACAGTAGTGCTGCAGAGGCAGGGGCATATTCTCTGGGAACATCAGGAGGGAAGTACTACAGAAATCCTCACAGTCAGCTCAAGAGCAGTACTGATGATTTCCCAAGGAAGTCATGTGTTGCATTTCTTGGCCAGAAGGAAGGTTGGCCCAGTGGAGGATTGAAAATGGCAGCGGAAGGGAGCACAGGAGGATTCCTGGTGCTCCTAGAGGGGTTTGGAGGGTTCCATCAGGAAAAAGAAACAGAACTACATGGAATCCTCTATTTCCTCAAAGCAGGGGGTTGTATTCACAGGGAAAGGGAATTCTTTGAGCTCCTCTGCACAAGGTGTGTTCATAGGGAATGGGAGCTGACAGTTCCTTTAAGCTGTGTTGATATTGTAGGTACAGAAGCCAGTGGGAAAGCTCCCAGCAGAACTGAGCTTCGCCAGCTCTTCTTGTCCGAAAAGTATGTTTGGAAATGGAAACAGTTCATGAGCCGACATGGGAAGAGAACCTGCCCTCTGGATCTCAAACTGGGACATAACAACTGGTTGCGACAGGTAAACGTCCTGGAGGCATCTAGTATACCACCCAAGAATTGTAGCATTCTTAATCGTTGATGGTTTTTATCTCACAGCTCTACAACTGGCTATTGGTAGTGTCTCTTCAAGCAAGCCATGAGGTGTCAAATGAGCTGTGGTTTGGAGACATTGTGCCCACTGCAACCTCTGTGCAAGTGGGATCATTGTTGGATAGCTGAAAGAAAAGGGGTGTTGCCCTTTTAAGGACTCCTTTACAGCAGGTTGGGGTTAGTGGGAAAGCTTTCAAGAATGAAAAGGAAGGGCAGGAAGCAGCTGAAGCTGGGACAGGTCAAGGTCTCTGCATTGCCCTTCCTGCTGACTGAAAGAGTGGGATGGTATTTATACCCCTGCAGACCTGTAGAGGCCCTACTGACTGACTGGCACACAAAACCTCCCCTAGGGCTGGGTCTATGTAAGTGCCATTTAAAAACATAACTCCCAGCTTTCTGCCTTCTTTTAAAACTCTCTGGACCTTTGAGTGACCTTGTGATCACCACTGACTTTTTCCTGTCCAATCACTACATTTTGGTTATCATTTGTTGCAAGAGTCCTGAACAGAACCCATCAGCTGGCATTGAACAGTGCGAGGTAGTTTGTTTTCTGTGTTAGTTCTGTGTGACTTAGCATTCTGCCTACAGGGATCTCACACCTTACCACATTTTGGAGCAAGAAAGATTCAAATCAAATCTAAAGACTTATCTGCAAAAACGCTTTGTTCCCAGCAAGCTTGGGTGTCAATCTACTCTGTACTAGTCTGCTACACACTAAGGGTATGGCTACACTGGCACTTTACAGCGGTGCAACTTTCGCACTCAGGGGTGTGGAAAAACACCCCCGTGAGCACTGCAAGATACAGCGCTGTAAAGCTTCAGTGTAATCAGTGCCGCAGCGCTGGAAGCGCGGCTCCAAGCGCTGCAAGCTACACCCATGGAGGATGTGGTTTACGTGCAGCGCTGGGAGAGCTCTCTCCCAGTGCTGGCGCTCCGACCACACTACGTTTTGAAATTTCAAGTGTAGCCATACCTTAAGTGTCCATGTGGATACTGCTGTCACGCACCAAAAGTTCTCTAGTGCGCTTTGATCTACCTGCTTTGAAGCAGTGTAGATTTTTACACCCCAGCTTGCTGCGAAGTAAATGTTCATGTCGACAATCCCTAGGTCTCTGGCATGGCAATACAGAGCACTACTGCTAGGCCACCAGTTGCCCGCATGTTGGTCTCATTTTAGTGACTGTCACTGGTTTACCTATCCACTGCCAATGACGTGTTTTAATTTCCCCACCTTAGGTACTGTTTACTCCTGCAACCCAAGCTGCCAGGCAGGCTGCATGCACTATTGTGGAAGCTCTGGCTACCATCCCCAGCCGGAAGCAGCAGGTCCTTGATCTCCTTACCAGGTATCTCACAAGTCGCTTAGCTTTGTAGCATCAGAGTGAATCACATAATTTGATTTCTCTGATCCCCTCTAGAACTTGCACATCATTCCTTTAAGAATTCTCACCACAACCCCTAGAGTATGTCTCCCCTGGGCATTTACTGCTTTACAGGAGCAGCACTTAACCCTGCTAGAACTGGTATTGAGGAGAAAAAGCACAAATGGGGAAAGGCAGGCTCCTTACAGCTCTTCTCCTACGTTGTTTCCCTACCATATATCGCAGTTACAAGGTGAACCATGCCTGAAATCCCTTTCAGTTCCTCTCAAGTGCTGCACCCTTTAGGTGATAGTCCTAACTTCCTGATCCTCGCTGTGGGTGGAACCACGTAGTCCAGCCACTCTCAGTCTGGATCCTCTGGGCCATTCCCCATCCATGTTAATGTGACTAGCTTAGCTGCACTGGACACCTGTAAGCCCTTTCATTCCTAGGGTCTGTGACTGGCACATTGATACAAATGACTTAAACAATCCTCAAAACAAAGCATTATTTGTTCTTTTCCCCCAGAGGTACAATGTGCACAGGGCAATGGGTAAAATCAATAAGAGTCTTATGCAGTAATCAATCCTTACCAGGTTTTATAAGTTTCCCTTAGCTAACCCCCATCTCTGGGAGAAACAGACCATCCTGCTCACAGCATTCTCTCTTCTGTCTGTGTGTTCCTTTGCCAGCCTGTCAGCTTCCACTGACACTGTCTGGGCAGCCTCTCTGTCCACTCAAGCACCAACCTTTTCTGATCCTCTAATGGTTTGGTGTGTTCCCTTTGATCTCTCTCTTCCCAGCCTTGGCAAAACAGCTGTCACCAGGTTGGAGATGAGGAGTTGCTTCTTCACAGCTATAAACCTGGCTATTGTTTGGAGTATTTATTGGGATGCTCCTTATCTAGGCCATTATTTTACCATTTTTATTTGGTTCCTTTAACAACCCCTTTTGAGCTAAGTCCCTGACAAGTAACCCATCATAAACCACACAGGCATGCACCCTGTTTATAAAAAAAAAAATTATAGCTATATCCCAGGGTGCTGACCCATCCGTAAGTTCTGAGTGCTTCTTGTCACTGGGAAGCAGTTAACTTCTGTTTCCCTGTGTTAGCTACTTAGATGAGCTGAGCATTGCTGGAGAGTGTGCTGCCGAGTACCTGGCTTTGTATCAGAAACTCATCAAGCCCGCCCACTGGAAGGTCTACCTGGCAGCAAGAGGCGTTCTGCCCTATGTTGGCAACCTCATCACTAAGGTACGGATATGTAAGGAGGAAGCAAAGTACATAGTACGAGGAAGCTGGTGCCAACCTTGCCATAAGTGCTGACTCTGTGGGTGCTCCAGGGCTGGAGCACCCACAGGGGAAAATAAGTGGGTGCTCTGCACCCACAGGCAACCAAACTCCCCTCACCCTCCCAAGCGCACTGCACTCTCGCTCCTCTGCTTACCTCTCAGCACCTCCCCCCAGCTGCCACCAAACAGCTGTTTGATGGTGTGCTGGGAGGGAAGGGGAGGAGGCAGGGCTGGGGTGGCGATTTGGGGAAGGAGTTGGAATAGGGGCAGGAAGGGGTGGAGTTGGAGTGGGGACTTTGAGGAAGGGGTTGGAATGGAGGCAGGACAGGGGTGAGAAGGGGTGGGGCTGCATGGAATTGGTGGAGTGGGGAGAGACAGAGGAGGGGTCGAGCACCCAGGAGAAAGCAGGGAAGTCAGCACCTATGAACCTTGCAGCTCCCCTCAAGCACCGCAATGTCAGTCTCCTCACCTGGTTTTTGCGCTCTAGGAGCTGTGCCCATTTGCTTTTGTGTGTGATTCCGAATTTCCCTTTCCTCCCCATGGTATCAGTTGTATAAGGTTAATATTTCTGAGCTGACGCCTATCACTATGGGCAGAAATGGCTTATAGTAATTCTTAACCCTGGCTGCTCCATGCCTCAATGTGAGCTGGCCACTTCCCTTTATTTAAATATTCCACAGGCAACTGTGCCAAGGAGCAAAAATGTCTGGTACATTGACTTGGCGGCAGCTCTGTGCCAAAATACCATATCCTGGCTGATGGACTGAGAGGCTCAGAGAGCAAATAGTGACCGCAGAGCAGAAGGATTAGGTCTGCCCCAGTTCCTCCAGCATGAACTATGGGCTGTTTGGAGGGAATGTTTCAAGTCGTTGAGTTTCAGCAGCCCTTGATACTCAAGTTTATTGCAGTGAAATCCAATCCTAGACCACAGCAAACCCTACTGGAACCTGCAGAGGCTGAATAAATTGTTATAGGTACAGTTATGTACAATACCCCTGCTGTGCAATGAAACATACCAGGTGCATCCTGACATCAAATCATTCATAATGAACAATGCCAGCACAGCGTGTGCGGTGGTTGACCAACAGAGAGATGGGTAATAGAAATGAGATGAGTAAGTGGAAGAGGATAGGAATACAGCTTGGGCACCAGTGAACAGATCGTCTTCTTACTTTGTCCTGCAGTTCTGGCTTTTATATAGCCAGCCCCAGTCCTCTGTGTCCATTAGAAACGTGGTGTTTTTGCTTTTGAGTCTCCTGAGCACAGATCAGCTGGTCATTCCTGGCATCTGTAGTTGTTTTGCTGCTTTGTCATGTAGATAGTGTTTGTTCTTTTTAGGAAATAGCTCGTTTACTCGCCCTGGAGGAAGCCACACTCAGCACTGACCTGCAGCAGGGATATGCCTTGAAGAGCCTCACAGGTACCTAGTTGCACCCCCATATAATGGGTTACATATTAAGATCTGCAGCATGGTTCACTGCATTTCAAAAGCATGTAGCAGTGTTTCAAAATGTCCCCCAGTGTAGGTGTAAGTGTTAGGACAGTCATTCACCTGCATATCATCAGAGCTGGCTTAAACATAGGCGGCCAGAGGAGTAGCCAAGAGAAAAGGGCCACTGTGGAACTACCAGTCCCTTCTCAGACACACTCCCTAGGCTGGAGAAAAGAGCCCCCAATTGCACAAGTGGAGTTCAGTGAGGAAGTTATAAGCCCCACACTTGAGAGATTGCTCCCATCCCTCTCCTCTTCTCTGATCACATTTGGTCTTGCATACAAGTCATCCCCATCCCAAAAATGGGCCCGTCTTTTCACCCTAAATCTTTTGGCTTATATAGGAGTAGACTGGGTAAGTAACAGAGTGGACACCAGGAGTCACTGCAGGCCATTTCATTTTCTTGTTCCCTTCGCAGGATAGTTCTAGATTTGCTGGCCATGTGTAATTCATAGCTAACAAAGCAAATAGAGTCCCATGGTTCCTGAATTTCTTCTGTTTTCGTAGGTCTTCTCTCTTCCTTTGTGGAAGTGGAGTCCATCAAACGACACTTCAAGAGCCGTCTGGTGGGCACAGTCCTGAATGGCTATCTCTGCCTGAGGAAGCTGGTAGTGCAGAGAACAAAGCTGATTGATGAGACCCAGGACATGCTGCTGGAGATGCTGGAGGATATGACAACAGGTAGACACAACTGGGTTCCAGGAATCCTGACTATAGGTCACCTGAGAAGACAAGATCTGTCATGCAGCCCCACAAAGGAACAACTTCAAGGACCCCACGACAAGGATTTTCATGACTTTGACCACCACATCATGTTGGTTTTAAAGCACATCCTACAACATTTCAAAACTATGGCATGATATATACTAGCCATGGGGTTACAAACACTAGTGTAGGTTAATGGTTCCCTCACCTCCCTCCGTTCATCATATAATAAACATAGCAAGCAGAGCCCCTTGCCATTCCTGGCCACACGGAAATTTTAAAGAAAATGCTTGTAAGAGACCTTTATTAATTCCCAGGAATTTCATGCTTTGTTATGAAAGGATCATTTTCCTGTGGCACTAGCATGAACCCATAGCGATTTCCCCAGCTATGTTCAACAGATGCTTTTCAGAAGAGAGGTAGCCTTGAAGTGTGCTACTTACTGCAAGAGGAGGTGGTGTATATGTCGGGCTAAAAGGAGCCCACTGAAAAGTTAGATTAATATGAAACGCTCCCTTCTCTTTGCAGGCACAGAATCTGAAACAAAGGCGTTTATGGCAGTGTGTATTGAAACTGCTAAACGCTACAGCCTTGATGACTACCGGACACCTGTCTTCATCTTTGAAAGACTTTGCAGTATTATCTATCCTGTAAGTGAGCAGATACCTGCAGTCATTTGCAGGTCTTGTTATATGTCCTCGGAATGAAACAAATTTGTCAAAATAGTTGAAGTAGTTGTTTACACTTCAGCAGAACAGATCCCAAGGCTGTGCTGACTCCACTGATTTTTGGTTTGACGCTAGCCAGTGTAGAATTGTATTAGTGTGCTGTCCCCATTCTGGGACCTCATACCAGTGCTGGGTTCCTGTGCCATTGCTGAGCAGGTGAGAAGCCTGACGCTTGGCCTTAGTGTGCAGTGGGGAATTTACTTACAGAAGATGATCTGCTATTATCAGGTCTCCTCCAAGGTCTGTAGGCACAGCAGGGGGAGCTAGTGATTCTACTGTCTTAAGAGAAAATCCTGGTAATGGCTATGAGGATGAGAGAGACGTGTTTAGGGAAATCTTCACTCACTCTCCCTTTGCTTTTGCTCTTAAGGAAGAAAATGAAGTGACTGAGTTCTTTGTAACACTGGAGAAAGATCCCCAGCAGGAAGATTTCTTGCAGGGAAGGATGCCAGGGAACCCCTACAGCAGTAATGAGCCAGGCATTGGGCCGCTCATGAGGGACATCAAGAACAAAATCTGTCAGGACTGCGACCTTGTGGCTCTATTGGAGGATGACAGTGGAATGGAGGTGAGAATGCACAACTGCTGACCACATGCAGAGAAACATGGGGGCAGGTTTCTGGTCAGGGCTGGTGATCTGTATCGGTGATGTGGTGTGAGCTTGTGCTCAATCTCTGTTATTTCCTCCCTTTCAGCTTCTGGTGAACAATAAGATCATCAGCTTGGATCTGCCTGTGGCTGAGGTCTACAAGAAGGTCTGGTGTCCCACCAATGAGGTATGTGCTTGTGTCCCCCTGCTCTGTGTTTTAAAACAATACCAGATGGGATCAGCTTTTGCCTCTGGTGCCTAGTTGCTCAAGATCTCTCCAGGCACTCATTTGGGAACTGGAAAGCACCTCTGTTACTCATCCCTGCAATACTGGTGGCTTAGAAGCACATAACACTGACTCAGCTAGGAACAGTGACTGTGTTGTGCTTATGCATCTGCAGAAATCTGAGCTGGCTTCTCAAACGAAGACTCTTCTGACCCTTCCTTTAAAAAACAGCTGCATTTTATGTGACTACCTTTCAAGGTTCACTTTACACTCCATCTGCACATGGCAGCTTGATATATGTATTTCCTGGGACACCAAATTGCTGCCCCAAACGAACAGTACTATACTGCATATGAGCTAGGCACTGGTATTATTTCAAAGAAAACGGGATTTATTTAAATCTGCCACAGCAGTATTGTGAAATAAAACACTGAGATCAGAAAGTGAAAATGACCCGTCAAGTTTTCTCATCCAAGGTGAGCAAAATGCAGAGATTGTATTATTCTGCATTTCAATGTCTGTGCAGAAAGAGTATCTGATATCAATAGTATTTTATACTGCTGTAGTGTCTTTCATTTAAGGATCTCCAAGAACTTAAGACATTAATCCTCACAATGTGTCTTTGAGGTGATGGTAGGTATTGCCCCACTTTAGTTCTGCAGAAAAAGAAAATGAGTTTAAGGGACTTGCCCAAGCTGTCACATCAGGAAGGAGTTTCTCTGTTCTGTTTCCACTCTGCAGTCAGCCTACTGTGACACTTTGGGCATCTATCAAGGAGTGTCTGCCTTGTTTGTGAGGGTTTAGTTTAGTGGATAGCACTAAAAAGGAAGCTGTCGGTGTACATCTTGCATGCAGAAAATGTGTGCCTTACTGCGCATGCTAATAGCACTGGAGATTATTAAGGCTGACTGAGTTTTTAAAATCTTATTTTATATTTCTTGTTTATGCACAGTTTACTCCCTGCATTTTGCTCACCTTGGATAAGAAAACTTGACGGGTCATTTTCACTTTCTGATCTCAGTGTCTTATTTCACAATACTGCTGTATAAGACATAAATCCTGTTTTCTTTGAAATAATACCAGTACCTAACTCATATGCAGTATAGTACTGTTCATTTGGGGCAGCACCTCTGATCAGGCTTGTGAGTAAAAATCTTTGTGGTGCAAAATCAAGCTTGAGGCTAGTTGATGGTCATCTTTTTGCATTAAGAAGCAGCACTGGTTGGGGAAATGAGTTCTGGTCTTCATGGTGCAAGTGAGCTGCCCAAAAAAGCAAGACTGAATATTCCATGTGCTCCCCTCAGACCCCTTTTGTGTATTCAGCATTTGGAAGTGTTGTTTGTGTGCGATGTTCTTCTGTAGCCAGTGTATTGCTTTCCCAGGATGCACTGCTGGATGTGAAAGGCTGAGTTTGTTCAGCATTACTGTCACTAACAGCTTTCATCTGTCTTCCTTTGTGTGCATCTCTCCAAAGCACTTCTGGAGCTCCATCTTGCGTTCCCTAGGAAATAGACAGGCTCACAAGAAGCTAACCTCAGGCCTGTTTTGTTTCCCTTGTCTCTCTCTCTAGCTTTTTTTTGTTCATCTGCCACTTTACCAGGGCCCCTGTGGTGTTAATTGCTGGTCTCTAGCATGGCCTTTGAGCAGATCTTCCCCCAGGGTTTTCCCTGTGCTTATGTATTTGCTATGACATTAAGCACTGCTTATTCCACATTAGGCTTAGTGCGCTCTCTGACAGGTTTTTTTTCTCAAGGTCTCCTGTTCCCAAAGCTAAGGGTTTTTTTCCTTCTTTGTATTCAGACCTATAGTGTTAAAATGATAAGTTTGGTGATACACACTCAGCCAGTGTTTTCTGGCTGGAAATGGATCCTGCTACCTGACTCCCTGCCTGCAGGAAGGGGGCAGCTAGTCCTTTACGGTGTTTACACACTACTCAATACCCTTTTTCACTGAAAGCTCATCAAAATGCCATTTACTCTTTTCTTCTTCTTTTCCCATTGCTGGGAGACTTGTTTGTTTAAAAATACCAGTCTAATTAGCCTCTCTTTCTCCCTGATTTATTGGGCACACCCATCCAATTTATTTACCAGTCTTTTCTAGGGTTGTGCCATGGAATCAGCCGAGAAGGTTGATTATAGAGCAGGTACCCTCTCTGAGGACATATATGTCTCATCAGCCCCCTTCTTCTTGGCTATGTCTTTCACTGATGTGATACCAAAGTGCGGCCTGTTACTAAAGGAATCTGTCATGAGGGCAGGTGATGTAAGAGGGAGAACTGTTAATTAGACATACAACTTGGTAATGGGCCTTGTTAGGAAACAGAATAGACTAAATGATGGTTTAATGGGGTTTGATGAGGATAGGGTTTTGGAGAGACTCTAGAAAAGATTAAAAAGTGGAGAAATGAGCCATTGCAAGAATTTCCCTGCATTACCTTCTGTTTTGGGGTGAAAGGAAACTGAGGCTTAAAGGTCTGTCATACCCTCTAAAGGAAACATCGTTGGACAACTGGACGTTTTCAGAGACACCAGCATAGCAAACATGACACTTGTCTAATTCTTCTTCTCCCCAGGGGGAGCCAATGAGGATCATTTACCGCATGCGAGGATTGCTAGGAGATGCGACTGAAGAATTCATTGAGTCGCTGGACTCCACTACAGGTAAGGCATTTGTTCCTTAGAAACTGGAATTAGATTTGGAGTGTGGGGCTCACTACAGAAGTATGGCACCATTAACCTTACAACACTGAGCTTATTTGACTGACAAACATTTCTTTTGCTATATTTACCTCCTGTGCCAGGAATAGATTAAATAATCAACACTCTCTTACAATATCAGTGTGGATACTTATATAGCCCCCTTCATTGTAGTATCTGAGCACGTCATAAACATTAATTAATTTATCCCTACAATCCCCTGAGTTCAGAAAGTATCATTTCCATTTGATAGATGCAGAGAGATTAAGCAATTTGCCCGATATCTCGCAGGAAATTTGTGGCACTGTTTGGAATCAAACTCAGTCCGATGCTTTAATGACCAGACCATCTTTTCTCTTTTATCGTCTCCACTGTGATAAAAGTCCCTGATATTAGAGCAACTGTTTATATTGACGTTCAATTCTGAAGTTAGTTGGTACACTGGAGCTTGCGGCCAGCAGCACTTTGGAGTTTTAGACTTCATGTTAGACGTGGAAGGAACTTGTGTGTCAAAGTCCTTCTTTAATATTCTTGTTCATGATGATTTTTCTCCAATTTGGCCCAGCTGCTTAACTTTGACCGTATCTGGCATTGGCAATTGTAGCTTAATCTCCATATTTTACTTCAATGCTTCTCTCCTTATGGGCAGCTGTATAGTCCTGTTGCTGTTGCTGTCATTGCCTCCCTTCTGTTATAGTCTTTCTTTCCTGTAGATGAAGAGGAGGATGAGGAAGAGGTTTATAAAATGGCTGGTGTGATGGCGCAGTGTGGAGGCCTGGAGTGCATGCTGAACCGACTGACTGGAATCAAGGATTTCAAACAAGGTCGACATCTCTTGACAGTGAGTCTGAGCAACTCATGGCAAAGAGGCTGTGTGTGGTAGAGTAAATCCATAAGCAGTCAAGAAAGCTCCTCCTTTTAGAATAGCTGCCTACCAACTGCAGTCCTGTACAGCAGCTCACGTATTGCAGCAGAGTTTAAATTCACTAATCCATGCCTAGTAAAATTGTAGCAGTTTCCTCCTTTCTCCTTGTCTCCTTTTAATCCCCTCTGTTAACACTTCTTCGGAATAAGCCTTTGAAGTCTGTGGGAGTTGAGGGCACTGAGCAGTTTGCAGGATCAGGCCCGAGGTTGTTAGCATGTCTGTTTTATGTTTTAGAGACTCTCTTATTGGAAAATCTTCTTGGGTTTAATGTTTTTGGAGAGGTCGCATCTTGTGCTTTCCAAGGGGTTTTGGAAAGTTAACTAGATTGTTCGGAACTTTTAAGTTCGCTTACATCCTGCCAGCCCTTTCATGGATATCTCGTAGATTACAGTCTCTGTTTCTTTGAAGGTGCTGCTAAAACTGTTCAGCTACTGTGTGAAAGTGAAAGTGAACCGTCAGCAGCTGGTCAAACCTGAGATGAACACTTTGAATGTCATGCTGGGAACTCTGAATTTGGTAAGGAGGAATTCTGGCCTACAGTGGATTTTGGTACCCTTGGCTCACCTTTTGCTGGATGATAAATCATGCCGAAAGCCAACAGTATAGTTTTGATGGTGGCATCAAAAACACAAATTTGGAGTTAGTATGGAGACCGTACCTTTGGGTAATTAGCAGAGTTATCTGGAGAGTAGCATTCCAGGTAACACAACGTTTTTATCCACACCTTAGCTGAGATCACGTTCATGTCCTTCCTCAGTAATAAACAGGATCCTCTTGCACAAATTTACCAGGACTTCTGAAAATTTTTCATCTGCTCAGTTGTATTTAAGATACCCAAAATTTCAGTCATACTTGCCTCATAGCAACCAAAAGAGAGCTTAAATATCCTCTCAGTGCTGGTCTAAGCTAAGGACTATCAGCCCTATTTTCCCTCTGTCATCTATTAGTGATAGCAGTTGGTGCTGCAGTGACTAATGTCATCTTCTATGCAGGCTCTGGTAGCTGAGCAGGAGAGCAAGGACAGTGGAGGAGCAGCTGTGGCAGAGCAGGTGCTTAGTATCATGGAGATCATATTGGATGAGTCTAATGCAGAACCACTGAGTGAGGACAAGGTGAGTGTTTATTCTGGGTGCCACAGAGAGGGAAATACTGACTGGAATCCAAGGCTTTTAAATGTCTCTTTCAGTGGTACAGACCTTCCGTGTTTGATGGCACAGCTTAGACTCCTGTACAGACCTTCCGTGGTCTGTAAAGGAGTCTAAGCTGTGCCATCAAACACGATAATACTTGGCAGATTCAGTGTTGGTAAAGATTGTGTTGGGGACAGAAGGAGGAAGAGCAACACTGAACCAAAAGTGTTGTAAGATTCCTACCAAACTCTTCTGCATTGTAACGGTGCATTGGGACAGAATGCCTGGATCAGCTGACTTGGAAAGAGGTGAATCTGCCTTGTCTTTTAGGGTGCCTTTTTATGAACTCTGAAACCACACTGTTTTCTGAATAACTGGCAATGTGAACTATGTGGTTACACCAGAAACACAGAAATGGGGCTTCTCTCCCTCCCCTGAGGGTACCATTAGCCCAGTGGATCTGGTAGAACTACTGTTGCGTGAGTCAGACCTCCTTTGGGCTAGGGTTAAATTGTTTCAACCTGAGAACATTTTAACAGCAGTTGCAGAAAGCCAGGTATTGATTAGATGGGTTGATACAGCTGTTCCATTAGACACCTGGAAATGTGCTGAAAATGCAGTTTCTCCATGACCATGAGGCTTCTACTTTTGCTGTCTTTGTTCTTTATCACACTGTCTTACTGAGATCCAGAAGCTCTGATTTCCTCCGAATAGGGAACAGTAAGTAAACCACTGGAATAGGAGGATTTTCCTGAAGCCTATAGATTAATCTGAAACATAAATCATTCTCCTTTTTGCAGGGTAACCTCCTCCTTACTGGTGACAAGGATCAGCTGGTAATGCTGCTGGATCAGATTAACAGCACTTTTGTCCGCTCCAATCCCAGTGTTTTGCAAGGCTTGTTACGCATCATCCCTTATCTGTCCTTTGGGGAAATGGAGAAAATGCAGATCCTGGTTGATCGATTCAAGCCCTACTGTAACTTTGACAAGTATGTTTTGTGATGTCAGCAAAGAGCACCAATTAAATTAAAATTCTTAATAAATCAACATCCTTGATGCTCCCGTTAGTCTAATGGATATTTGCAGGAGAAGAGGAGTCTGGTTGGCTGGTGGGAGTTCTGAAGAGTTTATCTGGACTGATGTGTGTTACTCTGCAGAGTGAACCATTATATCTGCTGGGTCCTTAGGGGAGAGCCCTAAATTCACTGCTGTTTCCTCTCCCCGCTCAGGTATGATGAGGAACACAGTGGAGATGATAAAGTTTTCCTGGACTGTTTCTGTAAAATAGCAGCTGGCATAAAGAATAACAGCAACGGGCATCAGCTGAAAGATCTCATCCTCCAGAGAGGGATTACACAGAATGCACTCGACTACATGAAAAAGCATATCCCCAGTGCAAAGAAGTAAGGGTAACTTTGTGGTGTGTTGTGTGGTAACCATGTGTATCTTTATCTCATTTCATCCTCACCAAATGGAATGGTCTACCAAGGAGAGGGTTAGGACTTCCATCCCTGGAAAGATTTAGACTCTATGAATCCCTGGTGAATGAACTCTTGAGGGGACAGAACTACAGTGGTGGCACATGTGGATTAGGTGACCTAAAGTCTCTATCAGCTCTAAGCGTGGTTACTCAGATGCACCAATTGGCCTCATTTCCTGGCTGAATCTTATCCACCACCCTAAAACACAGCACTCACATTGAGGGTCATCTTATGGGCCTAAAACAAAACCTGAAGCTAACAACAGAATGAGGAACTGGCTGATAGTGTGTGCAGTGTGGAGGAGGGAGTGTGAATGTCATTTCAGTTACCATATTAAGATTTTATAAATAAACATCTAAAATTTAAATTAAATATTTGAGGTCAGACAGGAGAGAACAAAGTAGCCCTTCTGGTTGTAATTTTTTGATCTGTTTGTGTGGAGGGGATGAGGGAAAGGTGGCCATCTTTCCTAGAAGCCTGTATACCGTTTGGTGCTGGCAATTATCTTTTCAGCGGCTGTATGTTTTTGCCTTCTCTCTGTAGTTTGGATGCAGACGTATGGAAGAAGTTTTTATCTCGTCCAGCACTTCCTTTCATTCTGAGGCTCCTTCGAGGGCTCGCCACACAACACCCTGCCACACAGGTAAGGAGATAGTCTTGGAAACGGATCAGGAAGCAGGTGGCTGGCTTGTATCTGAGAGCTTATATGGTGTCTGTAGCTAGATCAGTCTTTTCATAGTAATACTGTGGTTGAGTTTAGAGAGCAATGTTGTTCTCATATCCAGTTGATCCGTTAGTCAATCCAATAGTTCTTTCCAGACTATGCCCATTGAAGTAGAGAGAGTCTGACTAAGTACTGTCTGGTTCTCTTTAGCTCAAGATCGTTCTATTCTGTTAAATTTTCCAGTTCCTTTGAAGTGCAAGGTAGAACTATAGCCTATGCCTGTGATGGGTTTCCCATGGTCTAGGTGTTTTATGAGCTTCACTTCGGTAGCGTATATGACAAACTCCTTTTAGCTCTTGGTTACTCAGTATATGTAGCCTTGGTATGCAGTTTTAGGGCATGATGCAGATGCATTGTGGAAGACTGAGACACACCAGTCTTGGGCACCTGTAGCATTGCAGTGAAGTACTCCCCTTAAAACGCTTGTAGTGACCTAAAGCTCTAACTAGTCAATCAGTGACTGCTGCAGGCTGGGTTAGATGAAATAGTTCGGGTCTTGCTCACATTTTTCCTGAAGAAGCTGCTGTATTTTAATCTCTAACAGATACTAATAGGCACAGACTCTATTACAAACCTGCACAAATTGGAGCAAGTGTCCAGTGACGAAGGTATTGGAACGTTAGCTGAGAACCTGCTGGAGGCACTAAGGGAACATCCAGAGGTGAACAAGAAGATAGATGCTGCCCGAAAGGAGACACGTGCAGAGAAGAAGCGCATGGCCATGGCAATGAGGCAAAAAGCCTTAGGCACTCTGGGAATGATGGTAATGCCTATCCACAGTAATAGATTCCAATGGTCAATGGTGAATGTTGTATTCATGTCTTGCTAAAAATGCTAGAAGAATTTTTTTTTTTTTTAGTGCAAGACAAATATTGAGTGACCAAAGCTCCAGCCACATGGTCTTTGAATGACTTTTGGAAGAGTGAAGGTCATTTACCTGTCTCAGGGTGGGAAATCCTTTAACTCTCTGCTGCTAGCAGTTTGGGAGCTCCAACTGTAGCAGTGTTATGCCTGTAAGAGTCCACTGACCATAATCTTGTCACCTAGTGTTCAGTATATAACAACTTTCCATGCGCTGGTGGTTGCCTTTTGTAATATAGAAATGCAGAAATCTCTGAGGTCCGGAGATATTATGAATCTGACTTAATCTTGATTGGTAACACTCAGTAGCAAGATTATGGGAGCTTCCCAGTTGTGTTCAGGCATCTGTGATAGCTGTACATCTTGAACAGCATTCTGTGCTCCAGTGTTCTCTGCTTCCGGTAACTAAGATGCTCAGATATTTAGCAAATATAAATTCCTCACTGGTTTTATTCTCCTAGTATGTTTGACTTGTTCTCTCTTTCAGACTAATGAAAAGGGCCAGGTGGTGACAAAGACTGCGCTCCTCAAACAGATGGAAGAGCTGATAGAAGAACCAGGACTGACCTGCTGTATCTGCAGGGAAGGATATAAGTTCCAGGTACAGCAGAACAGCAGCAGGAAAGCCCTAATTTGACATGAGGAAAATCACCAGTGTGCGCCCTAGTGCCTGACAGACTTGATGCAGTGACACTGTAGGGCCAGGTGATCTCAGGTTTTGTTCCTGGGATCAGTAGTTCTCTGCTGAACTTTGGAAATGAGGCTGGTACTCATTAAATCTCTTCTGCGGCTTCCCCTCACCATCTGCATGAAACTGAGCTGGTTGTCCCTGCACAGCTTAGCTCCTGTGTATCTAATTCTGAAAGAAAAGGGGATGAGATGTTTATTTCCACTAAGGAGTTAGGCTCCTGAAGCTCTCATGTAGGGCCCAGCTTTAGTAACAATCCCTCCTGCACAGGTGCTGTGGAGGGGAATAGTACAGAAAATGCAAATACAAAAAACTCTTTGAAACCAAAGCTAACCCCAACCATTTACTTACCTTGGTGCAAGTCTTAATAATGGATTTTAATGTTACGTATCTTCTGTGGTTTGCTTCTACTTTTAGTATAAAGTGCAGGTTAGAAGTCTCTGCTCTTAGCTGGAGAGATGTAGGCTCAGCAAAATGTAATCTGCACCCATCTCTTCTGCTAGGAGCATGTTTTGCCAAGAGGCTTCTGTCTCCAATTTATAATGTAGTCCTAACTTCTTAATTGTCTCCATGATTCCCCTTCCCAGATGGGAAATGTGAATTGGTGAGTGGGTGCTTGGGAAAAACTTATTTGACCCTAATACCTTCCTATAGATATGGGCCAGTTAACTCTTGAATGAGTGGCAAACCACTCAATGCTTGCAGGTCCAAATATTTCATCTCTAAGGGCCTACGTAACTTGCAATATTTCAAAAATGGCAGATTCTGCAATATTAAGCTTCCACCGCAGGTTTGAAAGCAGAAACCTCACCATGGGGGGCTGACAGTAGGAGTCCTGGCTGTCTTGGGGCTAAGAGCAGGAGCCTCTGCTGTCAGCCCTGGGAAGTTGACAGCGGGGGCCCTGCCCCACTTCATCCCAGACAGCCGACAGCAGAAAATAGCAGAAAAGCAATAATGGACTTTATTACCACAAATAATAAGGTCCATTATTACTTTTCTGCAATTCTCCATGGCTTTCCCGCAACTCATCTGCAATTTTTTGACAATTCAAGTAGGACCTTATTCATCTATAATAACACTTTGGTTTGTTACAGCCTACAAAGGTTCTGGGTATTTACACTTTCACCAAGCGGGTTGCACTTGAAGAGTTTGAGAACAAGCCCCGAAAGCAGCAGGGATACAGCACGGTCTCTCATTTCAACATTGTCCATTATGACTGTCATCTTGCAGCTGTGAGGTAAGATCTGATCAGTTTCTTGGGTCACTGTGCTTGAACTTACCTATCGTGGTGCTTTGTATATGCATTTAATGTCCCTAAGCATCCAACACAATACAAAATGCAACTCAGCACGAACATGCTTATCCAGAGATCATTGTTCCATCATCCATCCAACAGCTGCTGTCCTCCAACTTTATTATGGCCTCCTTAGTACAGTAATTTCAAACTTTAACTAAAATCAGTGCATGGTGCTGTGAAGTTGGAAAGCACTGTTTATAAAGCGTGTTAATGGAACTAAGCAGCTACAAAGTGCCACCCTATTCATTTACTGCTTAGAGTAATAACAAGGAGTCCAGTGGCTCCGTAAAGACTAACAGATACCACCTGATGCTTAGAGTAATGGGAGGCAGCGTGGCCAGTGCTGGATTAGAACACTGAGGTCTGGGTTCTAGTCCCAGTTTAGCCTTTGACGTGTGGGGTGATCTTGGGTGATTCATGTTCCCTTTTTGTGCCTCAGTTTCCCTACCTGTAAAATGATGATACTGACCTCCTTTGTAAGGCATTTTGAGCTCTATGGATGAAGAGCACTATATAAGATCCAGGAGAGTGGGGTGCTGGTGATATTAGACAAAAGCTTAAATAATTGTAACCCCTCTGTGCATAACCTCTTTGTCAATACAGACTGGCTCGTGGCCGGGAAGAATGGGAGAGTGCAGCTCTACAAAATGCCAACACCAAGTGCAATGGTCTTCTACCAGTGTGGGGGCCCCGTGTACCAGAGTCTGCTTTTGCAACCTGCTTAGCAAGGTGAGCATAGAATATTACTCTTAATGGTGGTTTGTATTCAAAATAGATGAGCTGGGGAGTTACTACATGTTAACAAGTTTGACTGTCAGCCCCAAGTGGAGTTTCCAGTGCTACAAACAGCTAGGAGCCATTACTGATCACCAGAGTCTACACCACTCCCTGTCTTATCAGTGACGTTCCAAATTAAAGTACACATGTAACACATCATGCCGTCTTGCGCAGACTGGTAAGGTAGAAACATGAAAAACAAATCCACCACTAGCTGAGCCCAAAATTAAAATCATCATCATAGCAACCCTTATGGTTGGTAAGCCCTGACTGCTGGCATTGCAGGGTTGGTGTCTGTCTCTGCTAAGAAATGCCACCGGAGATTTTTGTACCTCTCTCACAAAAAGAGCTCGTCTCCAAGCACTGGTGTGTTAGTGATAGCTGCAACGAAGCTGTACACAGCTCTCTCACTGAATTACTAAGTGTTTATTGACCTTTGTATTTTGGCTCTGTTTTTAATCACTCTAAGGCTTTGTTTGAATCTCCACTCTGCATTGTATTTTTAAGGAATTTTAGTACTTGCAGTTGGGCTGAATTGCTAGCAGTGGAAAGTAAAGGGAGGATAAAGTAATTTAATCTTCATGCTCATGAAGTTCTCATCCTCTCTACTGAGATGATTAAGAAAGGGTACCGGTTATGGTGGTGGTGGTTTAGAGGACAAACCTGATTGACACCAACAAGTCAGTTGTGTAGATTGAAAATCATTTACCATCTGACAGCAGTTTGGCAAACACTGCTGAATTCTAACCACTGAGCTTGGGTGGAAGAAGTCCGTATTCTATTACCAATTCCCTAAGCCGTCTAGTCCTATCCTTTGCATTTGTCATACTGTGTTAGATATTAAAATCAGTTGTACCTCTAGTCCATGTCATCCAAGGAACCACATCCCAGGGCCTTGCAGTGGGGAAGCAGTGCTGATGCTTATGCTCAGGAAATGCACACTGAAATGGATTTGCCCAGGAGAGATGAAAGAGCTCCCTTTTCTGTGGTGTTAATCCAAGGAGATGGTATTTGCATTTTAATTCTGAGCTCTGACTTGTTTGCAGTGTGGGAGTCAAATTTTGACCTGCATTCCCAAAGAAGTGAATATATATGCAATATAATCTATTACTGTTTTTCCCCAGACACAACACATACCTCCAGGAGTGCACAGGACAGCGGGAACCCACCTACCAGCTCAACGTCCATGACATTAAGCTACTATTTCTCCGTTTCGCTATGGAGCAGTCATTCAGTGTGGACACCGGAGGAGGAGGAAGGGAGAGCAACATACACCTCATTCCATATATAATTCACACTGTGCTTTATGTCCTTAACACGTCAGTATCTCTTTGTGTGTCTTAGCTGTCTTTTCTCCTGTTAGTGACAGACTGACTCTCCAAGGGCAGGTCGCCAAATGATAAATAGATGCACAGCTGCCAGTGGAGTCTCCTACTGGGTATTGCTGTGGGAGGTGGAAGCCTTAACTAGCTTGTTCGGAACAGGGGAAGATGGCAGAGGGAAAGAAGAGAAATCTCTTAGCAGTAGTGGTCCAGTTCTGGAGTATTAAATGCTGAACAGTTGCATTCCAAGAACAGTGAACAGGAGAAATCTTGATCCTGAAGCTAACATGCAGGATGCGTTAGTGCTACAGTGCATACTATCTGGTTTTCAAGGGAGGTGGTGATGGGAAAGGTTGGAAACCACATAAAAGGTTTAAAAGGAAATTAAGTAGATCCTTATGGCAAGTTGTTACAGCTGTGTTTCACAGAAAACACAACAGCTTATGATCATATAATTTGGAGACTGATTTAACAAAAGCAAATTCCATTCAGTGTGCAATAATTATCTCTACGTTGGACAAAAGTAAAGGTTTTTCAGTTTATTAGAGATTAAAGGGATATTGTCAAGTTGTCATATTTTTGGTGAAAACCTCCCAGCAATTCCCTCACCTGTTTGTGAAAAATATAAATCTACTTAAATTTTTCACCACTTCCCCTCTTTTTACTTCTGATCTTGGATAACAAACTAGTCTGTTTTGCTTCCAAGCTAGTTCTCAAGCACTAGCACTGTGGTTTGAGTTGCTGATACTTTAGTGAAATGTTTATACATCTGCATGGTCTGCTCCATTGGAATTTAAAAACAAAATAGAAACATTTCTGTTGATTTTAGTTTATATACAAGCTTATTTTTACAAAAGTTAAATTCCAAGCCCCGTTTGAGCTGTCCGTATGTCTAACTGTACACACATGTAGACAGCCAGCATCTAAAGTGTTGCTAAACAAATGGGCTTGAGGTAATATTACATTGCAAAGTATGGTGCACAAAAGTAAGGTCCATAGTCGTCCTATTTCAGTAGCAAAGAGCAAAAGAGATATTAATTGGATAAGGCATCTTAGAAAACCAGTGTTAGAATCTAAGCCCTTTATTCCAGAGTCACTCCAAATCAAATTCAGTGGAACCACAGCCTGTCTATCCCTGGAGCAGTCAACACCTGGGCAGTGACACAATTTGTGTATTGCTTTTAATATCTTTTTCTCCACACTCCGGTTTTTATTTCTCCAATTCCCTTACGAGAAGACAAATTAAGCTAATTATGTAATCTTATAGCTCTTCTTGGCAGCATTTGAGAGCCTTGCTGTGTTAGTTTGTATAAGAGCATGTTATACAGCCTTCTGAAATGATTCTTTTAAAGCAGCGTTTAACAGTCCTGCAGTTGTTGACCAGCTAAGATCAGCTATAGAGTGCAGCCAATGAGAAATGGACATACCATGGACAACCTACAGACAATTCATATCTACTGGGGATACTGATTTATCACTCATTTGATTATAGGGGTTTGTTATTAATTTCAAAATGCTGGGTAATACCTACCAGGCAGCCTCCTTCTCATCAAGTCAATGCATTGGGTTGTAGCATTTTATGATCACTGGATACAGGGCCCACAAATCTCTTAGCTCGGGTTGTCTGTACAGCTGAAGGCTGTGATATAGTTATGTTTTTGATTCCCTCATGAGAGTGGAATACAAAGGAGTGTTCATAAGGTGTATCTTTGTTTCTAATGTTGGCCTATATCTTACCCTTGATTGCTATAGGGAGGGATAAATAGCACAAACTGATACAAAGATCTAACCATGGAAAAATCTATGGTTAAGTGCTTCCTGTGGGATTGGTTATTTTAGCTCTTGTGGCTGGCATCTGATTCTTTTCCCCATACCCCCAAAAGGAAAGGGATTTATTTACTAAACATTGTCCTCTAGTGGAGAGAGAGGGTTGCCTTAGGAACCTTTCTGCTGCTTTGTACTGCTGGAGGGAAAAGCTAGTCTGCAACCACTAAGTGTGTGTTTGGGAAATCTGAGACGAAGGAGACATTTGGGGGGAAACGGACTCCAGTTAGGAAATAAAATGTTGGTTGGTTGTGTAATGCTTCTCTCACACACACACATGGCAAAGTGATTTATAGAGTACTGAGTTGCACATAAGAGCATGCTGCCTGGGCTAGTTGTTCACTGTTCCCTTGTATTCCAGAACCCGAGCAACTTCCAGAGAGGAAAAGAACCTTCAGAGTTTTATGGAGCATCCCAAGGAGAAATGGGTGGAGAGTGCCTTTGAGGTGGATGGGCCCCATTACTACACAGTTCTAGCACTACACATCTTGCCCCCAGAGAAGTGGAAAGCCATGCGGGTTGAGATCCTCAGGAGGCTGCTGGTTATTTCACATGCACATGTGGTGTCACCAGGGGGAGCCAGCAGGTCAGTAGTAATCACCGCTTTGCTGCCCTTTCATTCACTCAGAAGCTGCCCAATGAACTTATTGGTGTTCCCTTCCTAGTGGTTTGAGCTGCATAGCAACATGTTTGGTGTAGGGCTGTCAATTAATCAGAGTTAACTCAAGCAATTAACTCAAAACAAATTAACTTGATTAAAAAAATTAATCGCACTTTTAGCCACACTGTTAAACAGTAATAGAATGCCAATTTTAAATGTATAAATATTTTTGGATGTTTTCTGTATTTTCAAATATATTGATTTCAATTGCAACACAGAATACAAAGTGTGCAGTGCTCACTTGATATTTTTATTAGAAATATTTGCACTATAAAAAAGATAAAAGAAATGGTATTTTTCAATTCACCTCATACAAGTACTGTAGTGCAGTCTCTTTATTGTGAAAGTGCAGTTTAAACGTAGATTTTTTTTTTTACATAACTGCACTCAAAAACAAAACAATGTAGAACTTTAGAACTTCAAAGTCCACTCAGTCCTACTTCTTGTTCAGCCAATTGCTAAGACAAACAAGTTTGTTTCCATTTACGGGAGATACTGCTGCCCACTGCTTATTTACTATGTCACCTGAAAGTGAGAACAGACACTGTAACTGGCGATACAAGGTATTTACAGGCCAGATATGCTAAACATTAGTATGCCCTTTCATGCTTCGACTTTTTGTTTTATCTTTTTTTTACTATGATTAATTGTGATTAATTTTTTTAATTGTTTGACA
Source organism: Chelonoidis abingdonii (assembly GCF_003597395.2). Taxonomy (NCBI): domain Eukaryota; kingdom Metazoa; phylum Chordata; order Testudines; family Testudinidae; genus Chelonoidis; species Chelonoidis abingdonii. The sequence goes on from NC_133791.1 coordinate 15,456,043, forward strand.
GCTCTAGTCTGGTGCTAAACAAAGGAATTTTTTTTTTTTTTTTTTGGAATAGTCAAGATGAACCTTTTCTAAATATGTTTGTATTTAAATCCATGTGGATGGAGGCAGGCACATATATAATTAAATGCACTCGTTATGATGCATTTATGCACATGGAGTTTCTTCTGCTGTTTTCCCTATGGTCAGAATTGGTCCTGGTACCAATAGGTTAGATTAGTGTACAGAGATTTTTCCCAGGGAGATTGCTTTTAATAGTATAACCTGCTTTACGTATTCAATCCCAAAGAAGGTATCTATTTCTGGGATGATCTCAGTGAGAGGAGAATCAAGTAGGTGAGAACTGGGAAGTTACAATCAATGAGACAGCAGCAAGGAGTCCTTTGGCACCTTATAGACTAACAGATGTATTGGAGCATGTGCTTTCGTGGGTGAATACCCACTTCGTCGGATGCATGTCGTATTCACCCACAAAAGTTCATGCTCCAATACGTCTGTTAGTCTATAAGGTGCCACAGGACTCTTTGCTGCTTTTACAGATCCAGACTAACATGGCTACCCCTCTGATCCTTGACAATCAATGAGACAGCATTGTTGCTTTATGCAATGGTGCTGGCTAATTAGTGGATGGTGTTGGGTGCTTAGGTGGTAACACTTGGCTGTTTTATCAGAGAAAATCTGCTTAGAAGGCTGCGTGAAGGAATTAAAAGGAGGTTTAAACTCCAAGAACTCGTCTTTTATTTCCATCTTTCCTAAAGGAAGCCGTTCAGTTTAACTTGTTGTACTGCAATTTAAGAAACTGTCAGCTGTAGCTCACTTAACTGATATGGTCCAAACCTATAATAACTATAACCAGAACATGAAAGATCAGGTCAGTGAAGCATTCAAGTGATTCTGACAAGTTTAGAAGGCTCAAAAATTGATCCAACTTCTCTCCTGAAACCCCACCACAAAAGCAAAATATGCTTCCTTTAACAACCTCCCCTCCCCCTCCAAACACACACAATATTAACAATCAAGCATTTGAGCAATACTGTAACAAATGACTACCCCTGCTTGGTGGAAGAAAAACTGTTTGTTTGCAAGAAGGGGGGGCGAGAGAATTCAAATTGCAATTTCCAAAGGTGTCATTCTAAATAATGATTCATAATTAAGAATAAAATGATTCTATTTTGGGAAATGTCCATCAAGATGACTTATCAGTCATTCTTCCAATGGTCTGTCCCATAATCACATGCCTGGTAAAAGTCATTTTGGTGCAGCAGCACACGACACAGCAGACATCTAAAGAGTGTGTTTGAGTCATTTAAATAGGGTTGAAATGGTCTTCTAGCCTTGCAGGGACATTAGTCCTCAGTACTGATTTCTTTGTTTCTGTTGTTCGTGCTAAACCTACCCTTGATTCATGTCCACTATCCGTTTCCACTACTTCTGCTCTGAAGTTCTTGAAAAGTAGGTTACGAGTATGTCTACACTGCCCACGTTACAGCACGGCCACAGCAGTGCTGTGACACGGGCAGTGTAGACACACTTCATCGCCGGGGGAGAGCTCTCCTGGCAATTTAAAAAACAAAACAAAAACACCCGGAACGAGCGGTGGTAGTTTTATCACCGGGAGCGTGACTCCTGGCAATAAAGCACTGTCTATACTGGCACTTTTCAGTACTAAAACTTTTGTTGCTTGGACGGTAGCGGGAGTGTTTTTTCACACTGCTGAACAACTAAAATTTTAGCACTGAAAGTGGCAGTGTAGGCACAGCCTTAGTGTAGGAGACAACCACCTTACAACTAAGACTGTGTGAAAGCCGCAGGCTTTACAAAAGAGTCTAGAAAAAGCAAAGTCCTGCAGTGAGTTCATGAGTGTCTCTTTGGTTTAATGCTGCTGAAAACCCCCAGAGAAAGTAACTTTTTTTTTTCCTTTTTCCAGTGTATTTAGTGCACCTGTCAATATTTGAGACTATATACAATACAAGCATCTTGAAATGTGAACAGCAAGAAATCTACATCCATCTACCCTGCCCCAAAGCCTCAGGAAAAGCCTCAATGGCAGGACAGCATTCAGGGCAAGGCTTATTCAAGAGCTCTCTCTTCCCATTAGTTTGAGAGAGAATTTCAGAGTATTCAACTGATTACACTCAGCCCCTCAGACAGACAAACCTAGGGACTTTTTTGCTTGAGGGTCCTAGCTGACTTTAGCTGTTGGGATGGAACATAGAGATATGGTGGCCTTTAATGCACTAATGTGATTTTTAAGTTAAAACCAGCACCTTACATTTTATGCTAAACCTAACTGGAAGTCAGTGCAGTTTCTGGAGCGTAGTGCGTGTGTTCCATGTGTAGAACAAAGCACAATAAGCCAGCTGCTGCATTCTGCACTAGCTGAAGCTCCTGAGTACTTTTTAAGAATAACACCATACACAGCACAATTGAACAGTCTGATCTGGAGGGGACAAAGGCATGTGTAACGGGCCAGGATGCAGTCTCCTTTCCAAGTGAAGATGGTGAGAAAACCACTTTGCTACTGCTGCTGTTTGTGCATCTAGAAGCAACTGAGGATCTAGTAGTGTCCCTTGATTGCAGTCCTTATTAACAAAGGTACATGCACCACCCACTCAAGTAAGAGCAAATATCACCTGTGCCGCTTCTTCTGGCTGGTTGTTTCCTCCAGCTGCTCAGCATCACTTTGTTCTGATTACGTTTCAGTCACATACAGGGAAAGCCAATGGAGATGGCTCTGTGGGGTTGATGGAATGCATCCCATTGTGTCTCACTGTCGTGTATAGTGAGGGCAAAGCCAGAAACCCACCATATCCCGCATCAGAGCGTTTGCAAGCCCCTTAAGCCATTGCCCAACAATATCATCCATGTCCAGCCAGAGAACAATTAGGAACCGCTCTAACCCATTCCCCTCCAGGAGCTACAAGGGTTACAATTTAATTGTCAATGGTATCAAAGGACCTGATCCTCAGAGGTGATGAGCATGTTTTTTTCGTATTGACACCCCTGATTGAGGCTCAGAGGTTGCTGATAAAGCTAAAAGAATCAGTACAGACAATGAGGCACTTTTGAAAATTTTAGCCTTTAGTCCAGTGCCAGGAAGAGATTAGACTGGTGGGCCTCGTGTTAGGTTATTAATGAACCAAGAGTTTTAGCAAGAAAAACCCTATAAACACGATTCGCAGTGTGGATCTGTGTGAAATTGGGAGGTGTGGTAGTGGCGGGATCTTTTAAATTTTTTTCCGTGCTCCTGACTTTAACCTTTGTAAAATATTCATGAGAGAAGTGAGGCTTCCCAACTGCTAATGTCCAACTTGCAGCTGGAAATCCATGCGTAGCTGATGAGCCTGAACCACCTTACGTTAATGCAAATATAGCAGCTATTGTGTTGAGTAGCCATTCCAGATGGCAGCTACGTAGACTTAACCCACAAGGGCCTTTTAGTTTTCAATTAAAGGAACAGAGTCCAATTATATCAAAACCATTTAAATAAAAAGAAATTCTGTCTCAACACTATTTGGGAATCCAGAATTAGCCTCAGTCTAAGTTGCTCTTCTTCCCGTGGAAATTTAGTCACCTTTACTAATTGGTTTTTATTTAAATAATTGAGTCTAGCCGCACAAGCAGGCTCCCACCTACAAAGCACATGTTATAAGGAGAGTGAAGGTCTCATGGCTTATAAAACAATCTCAGTATATGAAGCAAGACCTGTCCCTTTGGTAGATTTTAGCTATGTACGTAATCTGAGGATGCTCTTTTGTCTCTTGCTGATCCACAGCAGTGGCAGATGAACTGGTTGTAAATCTGTACAGTACAGGGAGGGAGATGTCTCTAAAACTTTAAAGTGACAAACGGGAAGCAATATGTGATGAAATAAGGCAGATGTACGTATACAAATTATGCAAGAAAATTCCAAATCCATTAGGAGTGTTGACTATACATCCCACCTTGCCATGGGCTATTGGTGATTAGTTTAATTCTTCCTCTTAGCTAAAACGATCCCTATCTTTTCCCCCTTCTTCTCCAGTTACTGGAGCATTGAAGGCAAGCTTAGGAGGACTCTTGGGACAATACTAGAGAGTCAGAGTCTGACCAGAGATGGAAATTCCCACATTCTCTGGGGGGTTTTCTGGGGCCAGGGAGTGTGATGTGATCTGACAGAAATGGAAATACTTCACTGGAGTTTTTCAGCAACACTTTACTACTGAGTACACCCTTGCATGGAATGTGTCTCTTTCTGAGACAGCTAAACAGACATAGTATGGACATAGCTTGAAACCTGTATTTGGCCACCTCCACAGGCTTCTAGATGGCTATCTATCAGTCAAAGTGTTATTCTAAATGTTCAGTGATTTGAAGGACTCAGTTCAACTCTCACTTATCTGAATGATTTCCTAAAAGTACCTGTAATACCTGCCAGACTACATAACTAGACATTTTTTCTGTGGTCATTTGACAGCACTTTATATACAGTCCCTCTTCCTCTTTCCCCCGTATGGTAAGTCACTCCATGTGTTCTTAACATGTCTGAATCTTTCACAAGTGACAGGAGAATGTCAAAACTCCAAAACTTGGTGGGGGACTCAGGCGCAGCTGTAGTGCTGTAAATATAATACATTGAAAACAACTAATTACAAGTTTCAAGTTAGGTGTCATTTTAACTGGCTTAAAACTGACGGGGGTCAGGCCCCTCTGGTGTTAATACACTGCTCTTAAAAAGACTTTTTTTTGAGTTTTTAAAAGGTGGCAGATATTCCAGTCAAAACTACAGCTGAGTGTCAGGCTCTTTATCTATGTAAAGGATGTAGACTGCCTGCTGATAAGGTTCAAGCACAAGTACCATAAGTATTCATTTAATCAGAACCACTGAATAAAGAGGGGCAGCATGGTTGAGGAGACTGAGCATTGAACTGGGGACTGGAGATTAATTCTTTTTCCAGCTCTGCCACTGACTTGCTCTGTGGCTTTGGGTGAGTGTTTCTCCCTCGTGCCCGTTTTCCACTTCTGTAAAAGGGAGTGTTGTTGGCATCCCCACCTCAGAGTTTAGTTACAGCTTGTAAAGCAATTTACAAGTGCTAAGAATCACAGTGCACAGAGGTCTAAACCTAGTCCGGCATGGTAATGCAAATGTTTGTTCCACATGCTAAAGCACAGAACAGTGCTTATTCACAAAACCATTTCCCATGTGTATTATTGATAGGCTTTTGACTGTTACAGCATTCATGCTATTCATCAAGTGAGTTACAAAGCAGAGTAAAGTAATTAACTCGGAGCTTGATTTCATTTTCTTCCAAGACTGACCGATAAAGCAGTGAAGGAGTATTCAGCATATCGCTCTGGCCTTCTCTTCTGGGCCCTAGTAGATCTCATTTACAACATGTTCAAGGTAAGGTCGGTCTGGAATCAAGGTTGTTGGTTTGTTTGGGGTTTTTTTGTTTTTGTTTTTATGGATGCTGTTAAAATCAGTCTGCTCTGTTTGTTAGAAGGGTAGACAGGGCTTTAAATCCCTTCTAAATTTCAAACTCTGCTTGCTCATGGGAACAGGAGGGGTGGTACAAAGTCTGTCTTGTTGTGATCGCCCCTCTCCCCAGCTGTTGTCCATCTGAAGTAGTAAGGCCTTATGATTTACAGCCCCCCTCTCTCTCCCTCTTCCCTGCGTCCCCCCGCCCCTTTTTTCTCTTTCTGTTTTTCTGTCTTCAGTTCAGGCATTGTTTCCAAGAGCGTCAATTCTGCATTAGAGCAAATGGTTGGACAGCGTTTGTTACTGGGGTGGGAAGGAAGTCCTGGCTTTGGAAACTGCTTCGGGTGTCTGACCCTGTTCAGAAGGGATAGAGAGACAGAGTCTTCTTTTGGAAAGTGTAAAAGCAAAGCCCAGTTAACGTATAGCTCTCTCCCCAAAGAAAGCAGACATTCAGTTAGGGTGAAGTGGAGAAGGAAAACTCTCAAGTGGTTTTTAAAACTCTATACAAGAGAATAGAAAATCTGAGTATTAGGCACCTTTCCCATCTGGCATGTTTACAGGAAACAGAAAATCTCAGCCCAGAGGCAAGGCTTCAGAATGAACTAACATTTTTAACATGAGGCATCAGGTTATTGAACTCTGTATTTTCTAAAGGTTGTAGGCAGTGTTGTTGTAGCCATATTGATCCCGGATACTTGAGAGACGTGGTGGGTGAGGGATCATCTTTTATTGGAGCAGCTTCTAATAGTGAATGAGACAAGCTTTCAAGCTGCACAGAGCTCAGATTCAGGTCTGGGAAAGGTACTCAGAGTGTCACAGCTAAATACATGGTCAGACAGAGCTGTGACACTCTGAGTACTTTTCCCAGACCTGAGTCTGAGCTCTGTGTAGCTCGAAACTTTGTCTCGTTCACCATCAGGATTTGGTCCAATAAGAGATGTTCTCACACCCACCTTGTCTGTCCGTTTTCTAACGAGTTTATTATTCTACAGGCTAAAACAAACTGACTTGTCCCTTTTCTCCTCCTTGTAGAAGGTGCCTACCAGTAACACAGAGGGAGGCTGGTCCTACTCTCTGGCTGAATTTATCCGACACAATGATATGCCAATACATGAAGCTGCAGACAAGGCCCTGAAAACTTTCCAGGAGGAGTTTATGCCAGTTGAAAGCTTTTCTGAATTTTTGGATGTGGCTGGTCAGTATTAACTTTACCTGTTAAAGGTTGTTTTTGTGTAACTCATGACTGGAAATACGTAATCTATGTAACTTGCTTATAGAAATGTATGTGAGGGAGGTGGGGGGAATGATGAGACCTTAGAGCACCAGGTGCCTCCTAGGTCACTTTGAAAAGCTTTTTTTTTTTTTTCTTTTTTGAAGTCATCTGTTTCTCTCTGCAATCTGCATTCACCTCTGTAGGGATGTGTGGGTGAAATACACTTGTTTGCCAAACATTCATCTTCTGCCATTTCCCCATCTGGAAAATGGAGATAAATGAGACTTGTCTTTGTAAAGGGCTTTGAGATCCGCCAGTGAAGAATGTTGTAGGATATATATGCTGCTGCTGCTTCCACAGCTGAATTTGTAATATGACACAATTATTACAGCAGATGATTCCAATTTCAAAAGAGGATTGCATAGGAATTAACAGGAACAGATGAACTTCTAAGCCACAATGTTCCTGTATTCATTTAAACATAACGACTAAATGAAATGTAAAATATAAGCTATAGGAGTGGAATTGTTTAACGCCGTGGTCTTCCACGAGGCAGCAGCCAGGGCTTTGGACACCTAATCTATTTTAGGTCTTACCCTTCGTATTAACAGGGGCATCTTGCTGCTGTTTAAGTTGGTTTATATTTTGTGGGATTCTCCCAATTTTTACAAATCTGTAAGTATTTGATATGGATCCTGTGGCAGCAGAACTCTATCTCCAGGAAACCAGAGAAACTCACCCATTGGGGAGCTACTCTTAATCATTTTTATCCTTAGCCCAACTTTGTCCTTACTAGTTAGCAGTCGTTATTACTCATCATTCAGCCTCTTAGCAGAAGATACCACTATCCTCAAATAACTTTTTGACTGCATTATCTGTGCTACCGATGCTCCCCACTCTTCTGCATCAGCTTCTAAAAGTATGTGTAGTGCCAATATTTCCTGGCATTTCTACATCACTTCTGTAGGTAGGTTGTGAAGTTAAGCACCAGACTGAACTTGTTACACCTAAAATGAGGCCGTGACTGAAATCCGTAGTTTTGATATCAGTGCCAGTCATTGATGTAGATGCCCCATTGCAAACCCTTTGTAAAGGCAGGATAAACAGCTATACACTGCAGTTTGCCCTGGTAAACTGCACGGGTGCAAATAGCAGCTTTGCTTGTCTACATTAGGGGTTGGCACTGACTGCTCTCTTCAGGCCTTGTGAGTCTGTTAGCCAGCTTGATTGACATGAGTCTGCTATTCTCAGATCTCAGCCTGGCATATATTCCTTTAAAACAGTATTCTGAGTGGCTGGTCTGTGATGAGTTGTAGCTTGTCTGCCTTCTGAATCCAGCGCCAGGTGTCCTGATGGTAAAAGATGCTTGGTGATTCAGAAGAGCAGGCAGCTACTGACTAACTTATCTGTGTGCTCCCCCTTTTTCAGGACTATTATCAGAAATCAACGACCCTGACAGCTTCCTCAAGGATCTTTTGAACTCCATTCCCTGAGCACAGAGAAGCAACTTGCAAAGATCTACAGTAGCTTGCCTTCCATCTCTGTGTCCTTCCTTGTGCAGTCTTTCCCTCCTCCAAGTAGTGCTGCATTTTTTTTATTTTCTACACTTTTTTTTTTCTTGGAGTGATTTGGCATTTAGGCTGCTTGTTTTATCTGGTACTTCAGTGCTTCTATATGTAAAGCCTTGTGTATTCCAGGCGATCGAAGGAACTTGTACAGACTGAGGAATCCCAACCAGTGAATCTTAACACTTTTTAGTGTGCACCTCTTTGAAATTAAATAAATTAAACACAACAGGTCAAGGTGGGTTTGACTAGTAATTTAACCAGGCAGTAACAGCCTAAACATCAGGTTCCCTTTTGTCTTGTATCTCCGAGCTCCTTTGTTACTGCAGTTCACTCGGGTTCAGGGCTGTTTCTCTTTTCAGCCCGTAGTGTGGTTGAGGAGCATGTAAAAACCAACAGAGTTGTAGTGCTCAAGGACTCAGTTTGTGATGCTACATTTACTAACTCATTTTTCATACAGTATAAAACAGATTTTCTCTTTTTGGGGTATTCGAGGTCAATGGAATGCAAGGACAGCATGTTATGCTTGATTCCCTCATCATTATTGTGAAGAGAGGATCGCTTTCACCACTGCTGTGATTTCTCTTAACGCCTTGTGTGTTTCTCCTTTCATTGAGCCTACTGGGATTTAATATTATAAATGATTGATGCATGTTTTGTGTACTGAGGTCTTTCTAGATTCCATTCACTCTAGGGCTGTCTTCAAAACAAGAATGCACACTAGTGGGTTGGGTAATTTACCATACAGGTAGATCTCACCTATACAGGGGATAAAGTTAAGGAAATGGGACATTTTTGCAATTAAAGCCTGTTCCTTAGTATCTGATAAAGTTTTGATTCCTTTGAGAACCTTGTGGGAATAGACAAAGTAGGCCCGTCAGATGGCTGCCAATCCTTTTAATGGTATCAGGATTGCATTCTGTGGTGTGTACCCTAGCTTGAATCCAGGCATCAGTCTCTTTGAACACAGCCTTGGCTCTTCTCAGCAAGTTATGCATGCTGGTAACGTCCCTTTGCCATCATCTCTGCTGTCGTGTAACCAGCTTCAGTCTGGTTAACCTGGAATCCAATAAAGCTTTCCCCATCATTCTGTCTCTGTATGAACTTGAATTTCAACGGATCAGACTCAGTCCGATACTTTAGCATTGGGTGATCAGTCAGCCGTAGTTCAGAGACTGAATAACTGAGCAGACCATCTGATACTATGATTAGCCTTGGGCATGTATTGATAAGAAGATGGATGGCGGAACACTGTGTTCTCACCCACCTCCATGGGAGTTGTCTCTGGGTGCTCAGTCCAGTTCTAGTTGTCGGATTAGATTCATGGGGGCAGGGTTGGAATACAGAATAGCCAACAGAACAGTGGGATTGTTTACTAAGAATAAATCAAGGCAAAATATCTCAAGAGAAATGCAAGGGAAGTTTCAGAGGGATAAATTAAGCTGTCTATCTATAGATCTTCCTTGCTATCAGTGCCTCACAGAGCAAGGGTGGAGAATGAAGTATTCTAAGGAAGTCTGTCTCAACGTAGCTCCGTCTTAACAAGGCTAGTGCAATGTAATAGTTCAGTGCAGTTGTGGAGATTAACTGCTGGCGAAGCACTAGACCAGAGATAAGAATCTCCTCTTCTTTGCAAAGCACTTACTTGCAAAAACAGACTTCACAGTCTAAAGTCTGCATTTACTGTCAAATCTAATGGAAAATGCTTAAACCCTCAGAGATAGGAGTACAACTCCAGCACCAGTATGTTTCAGTACTGCTTCAGATGCCCCCCCGGTTATTGCCGTCAGGAGTTGGATGCTGCTAACGTCCAATTTCTTGCGAAAGGAAAGGACCTTTCACGCCAGCATAATCAAGAAATTCATGAGAAGGTGTTTGAGAGTAACTTGTAGAAAGCAAGACTCAGCTTATATCAAGAACCCAAATCTGTGCTGCTGTTCACGTCAGCTTCTGCTTTCTGTGATTCTAATGTGCCAGTCGTCATGGCATCTAAGGAACCACATGCAAAAATACTGTCAGTGTTACTACTGCGTTTACACTGCCCACCTCACATTAAAAAGGAGCCTATTTATTAGCTGAGCTCATGATTAAAATGTAACCACTACAAAACATTGTTTATCATTTGACAATGCTCTGAAGAAAATTAACCACTGCTTGCCATTGCCACGTCTTGCTGCAATGTTCTCAAAAAGCCATATTCTCCATCCCATTTTTGCCCTCTCACCATAAATAGAGCCCACCGCCTAATTTCCCGAGCTTCCCATCTGTAAATCGACTAAGGTTGTATTTGTCTGTGTCTTCATTGTATAATGTTTGGCAGATCTTGCCCTGAGCAAGGTGTACTCTTCTTGTGGTTTAGCAAAGCTTGGGGGTAAATTGCCTGTGTAAACAGAGTTGGTACTCTACCTACTCATTATGTATTTTCACATGGCTCTGTGGTAGAAGCATCATGTTTCCTTTTCATCTATGCAGAGTTAGCCTGCCGGGCACTACTGCTGCTTAGAAATAATGCGGCCGTCAACAAAAAAAAAAATCTTCGAAATATGTTACCAGCTCCTACCCATTTACATGGCATTTTTCTCTTGTTTTTCCTGCCTCATAATGGAATGCTTGGGATTAAAGGTTGGTTCTCTCAGTATTGATATGTGATAGGTCTTGTCGACACACAAACTTGCACTGGTTTAATTAAAGGTGTATGTTTAAAGTGATATAGTTAAACAAGACCAAAATCCTCTGTAGACCTTTATTTTGGATTATCTTGATGCATCTTAAATAGGTTCTTTTGCAATTTAAAGTAAATCGCAATAAACCACTCAATAAAAAAGTATCTATGTAGGATTTTGCACTAGTTTCATGATATTTTATTTTTAAACCAGAGCAGTTTTTGCCATGTGTATAAATCACAGTGTCCCAGAGGCAGGATTATGACTTGACAGCAGGCATAGAATCCAGTCTGTGATGAGACATGTCAAATTGTGGGGAAGTCTACAACTAAGATTGATAATTGGTCTGGTCTTACTTAAATATCTTAGAGGGAGTAACCAGTGTGTTGACCACATCTACAGAGCATAATAAATTGAGAGGGACTGACCACTGGTGAGGAGATAAAAGGAGCTAGAAGATTTAGAAATGTGCAAAAAAAATCAGCTTGGAAAAATTCTAGCTAACACATGTAAAGAAAACTAATCCGAAAGACAGTGGTGCTAAAAGACTAATTTGCTTTCCACTGTCACCTAAGACATGAGTTTGCAATGCATTCTGGCAGCAGTAATGCCCAATGTAATTTTAGTTACACATGCACCTGACTCAGAGGGCAGGGGCCAGAGCCACTGCTAGGCATAAGCAGACTAAGCAATTGCTTAGGGCCCTGAGCGGTTCAAGGGAGCCCCCTGTTAATTTCTATGGGGTGGGGGTGATATTCCTGCTTAGGGACCCGAATGGGATAGCACAGGTACTGGCAGGGACATATGAGTGGCACCATCCTTAGAATTTAGTGTTCAATTCTGGGAATCATGATAAGACACTGACAAATGAGAGGAGTTTCAGAAAAGAGCAATTGGGGGCTGTTGCAACTGACTTCACCAAGCCTGGTTATTCTTGATTGATGGCTTGGGACAAGACATGATGACTGTACAAATGTTAAAAGGGGCCAGACACCAAGGAGAGAGAGGGGTTATTTAGGACAGGAAAGAAGGGCTACAGCTAGGAATAACAGGCTGGAACTAAGAGAATTTAGTCAGAATATCAGGGAGGAAATCCTGATAGTGAAAATGAAGGCTGTAGAAGAGTTGTGAAGTGGTGGATGCCCCATTGTTTGGGACATCTAAAATGACTGGATAATACATGAGTCAACGTGTAACAGTGAACAATGCTTCACTGATTGACCTGGGATGAATGTGTGACCTATGAGATCTTCATTCCAGCAGCTATGAGACAAGCACTTCCCCAAAACAAAGATCTGAAATGGCTGCAATCAGACAAGCCAAGCAGATCTGCTTTTTTTTTTTTTAACATTTGTAAATAGTGCCTCACAGCAAGAACAAAGACAGTCCCTATTCCATTAACATCAATATTCTCTTCTTTCACACCTGCTCTACTGGGCTAGCCTCCTTAAACTGAATGAACTTGTTGCCTTTGCTGAAGTTGCAATGCTGGATTTTGCAATTGCAGCAAAAGATTCTATGACTCCTATTAAAAACAAACCATGTGAACTATCAAGTTGCTCATTTGAAAAGACCTAGCAACTTTGTTTCAAGCTGCTAATAGAATGTGACTTTTTATTACTTTGTCTTCATTAGCAATTTTAAGTGGAGCCTCTGTTCATATGCCAGCAGTTTGAGAACTCTAAAAACGTCTTGTTTCTTTCCCTCCTGCCCACCCTTGCAGACAAGGAAACTTTAGAAGTCCTGGAGTTTATAATCAGATCATGACAACACTTACACTGATGAGGCTGAAATCCATCAGCTCCTCAAAGGCTCTTCCTCCAACAAAGTTTTCAGTTCTTTTGTGAGTAATTGCTCTGGTACGTTTCTGGTAATGCTGCAGGAGATGAACACAGTGTACGGTGTGCCTAGCAATCGTTCCATCTGGATTTTAGCAAGGATTTCGTCGGCCCAGATCCCCTCCTCTCATGTTCGTGTTTGCACTCTGCATTTGCTCCAGTTGTTATAAACAGCTTTGCTACTTCTGTCGTGTTATCTCTATTCCAGAATACTAACTTGATGTTTTGCAAAGAAATTGCACCCTCGACTTCTTGACCTTCCCATAGCGTAATTGTGGCTCCTTGTGGCTCACAATAGTTTTCTTACACTTACCCTGGAGAGTGGTCTGGTGTTCTCTTGTCTTCCTGGAGGCAGACGTGCAGATCTGTTCTCTAGTCTCTGCACACTGAAATCCTCCTTTTTGTTCTCTGTTGTACCTACCCGTTTTTTAGAAAACTAACGTTGTGGTGACTAGAAGCACACACCTCACTGCTGCTATATCCTCCCTGCCCCGTTGCACGTTATTGTTTCATCTTAGAAATGTGCATCATACAGTTTCATCTCTGTTTTGTCTCAGTCTAGTTGCCTAGAGTATTTTCAAACAAACACTGAAACTGCTATTGCTGAGCATAAACATATACATCGTGAACTGAAATACCTTACAAAGGTTCCGAGTTTCCAGTGCAATAAAGGCAAAGAGTTAATCTTTAATCAACAACAAGTTAAGGGGACTCAGGAGATGGGGGTTTAAATCCCAGCTATGCCATACAAACTACCTGCTTGGGCAAGTTGCTGAATCTTTGAGCCTCAGTTTCCCGTCTGTAAAATGGGAAAAATAATCCTCCATTTCTGTCTTATCTGTTTAGAATGTAAGCTCTGTGCGTGCCCAGTACCAAGCTCGGTGGGTCCTTTGGCTGGGGCTCTAGGCACTACCATAATACAAACAAAATCCCTTTTATCCATAACCATCGTCTCTTCCTCCAGTTCCTCTAGGTAAAGCTGGGTCACTTTCAAAACGAGGCGCCACCAGCAAAAAGACAAGGAGATAAACGTGAGCCAGCACCCTCAGAGCCATGTGAACACATCTCGTGTAGTTGCCTAGCGTGTACATGTGTTTAGATTGGCAGAAACCTCCCACCTGAGCTTTGCTGGACTGCTTGAAGCAGTTTAACAGCACACCTTGTTCACCACAAGATATACTAATTGTTATATAACAAAGGGGCCGGGAGAACAAGCGGCTCAGTCATTTAGGTTTTGGAAGAACAAGCAATTATTGTAAACTTGAGGGGAGATACAGGAAGAAATATAGCAGTTGTTTCTCAGTTACAATATGGCTTGAAATTATGCAGTCTCCTTGCAATGACTGATTTTTTTCCTTCATTAATGAAGCAGATGTTATATCTGCCTCTGTGTTTTTTTGGTCAGTACTTTGGGTGAGCTTTTCAAAGGAGCCTAAGGGAGTCAGCCACCCAATTTATTGAAATTCAACTTCCCTTAGGCTCCTTTGGAAAGCCCAGATGCAGTTTAGAAAGTTGTTTTGTCTCCACCAAATAAACAGGCTGCCACCTTCCTCGTCCCGAGTCAAAACGCAGTTTGCTCTTCAGTATTTCAAGCTCAGGACTTGCCTGCTCCTACTATGCTTTGAGTTCTGTTTGTTGGCCGTAGCATTGCTCCATTGCCTACACCGAATTATCTGAACCACTTCTCTGCCTTCAGCCACAAAAAAAAAAATGAATATTACTGTTCTTGTCTTGTGCAGAAAGTGATGTCATCCACAATTGCGGCTGCCAGAATGAACCTCTGTCCATTTTTTCCCCTACCTAGATTCATTTATCTAGATTCTTGTATGGACACTTGTCACCATTTTATCTGAGCACTTCTTCCACTATTTGGTCTCTCTATATATCCTAAAACGTGTATGGTATCTCTGCTTATGCTGATCTGTGTGTCTCCCTTCCTCCATTACAACCTGTTCATGGTTATAGCAACTATTAGCGTTTAATGATCCAAACTGCTACGGTAAAAAGTTATGGCTCTTGTTATGTGAGTAGCTCACAGGGCCGGGTCCCTTCATAGCCAGAATAGCCTGACAACTCTGCAATCTGTGTGCTAGCATCATCTGATCCCTTACAGAATTCCCTTCCTTTTGTCATCTATTTACTATTCCGATTGGTCTGCAGCAGATTAAAATCCTCAATTATCCCTGTTGTTTGTAATCTTTAATAGGACCTATCTCCTCTTGCACTTCCTAGAATGCTTCAACACCCTGATCTGGAAGGTAACAGAGATTTGGCTTCTTTCCCTTCAGTTTATATCACACTTCCTTTAAAATCCTCTCTTTTCCACCACTTGTGGTTTATTACTACTGTGTTTATACTGCAGTATCACCCAAAGGCTCTAGTTGGAGCAGGGCACCAATAAGGCAAGACAGCCCTTGTCATAAAGGCTTAGCAACCCACCATCCTTCTCCTTTCCCTGTTATAAAACAATAAAATCATTCAATTCTCTAACACAATTACGAGTGAGGGATTGTCAGAGCCAGAAGCCACCTACTACAGGACAGGCCCAACAAAGAAAATAACAGAATACCACTAGCTATCACCTACAGCCCCCAACTAAAACCTCTCCAGCGCATCATCAGAGATCTACAACCTATCCTTAAAGATGAATCCCTCACTCTCACAGATCTTGGGAGACAGGCAGTCCTCGCTTACAGACAGTCTCCCAACCTGAAGCAAATACTCCCAGCAACCGCACACCATACAACATAAACACTAAAGGGCCAGGAACCTATCCTTGCAACAAAGCCGATGCCAGCTCTGTCCACATATTTATTCAAGTGACACCATCATAGGACCTAATCACATCATAGCCACTCCTCAGGGGCTCGTTCACCTGCAACATCTACCAACGTGATATATGCCATCATGTGCCAGCAATGCCCCTCTGCCATGTACATTGACCAAACCGGACAGTGTCTATGCAAAAGAATAAATGGACACAAATCTGACATCAGGAATCATAACATTCCAAAACCAGTGGGAGAAACACTTCAACTCTCTAAACCACTCAGTGACGGACTTGAAGGTGGCAATTTTGCAACAAAAAAAGTTCAAAAACAGACTCAAAGAGAGACTGCTGAACTTGAATTAATATGCAAATTAAGACAATACAATTACTCAGGCTTAACAGAGACTGGGAATGGTTGGGTCATTACACTAATTGAATCTATTTCCCTATGTTAAGTTCTCCTCACACTTCTATGGGTCATCTTAATTATCACTTCAGACGTTTTTTTTTCTCCGCCTGCGTGAAACGATAGCTCATCTCAATTGATTACTCTTCCCTGTTTGGTAATGTGCATACTTCTAACCTTTTCATGTTCTCTGTATGAGTGCCACCACCAAAAATGTTTGTTTTTTCTTCCGTCAGAGGAGCATAATTCAGAAGTGTGAGTCAGAAGTTCTGCTCCTGATTCTGCACTGATTTAGTGGCTGATTTAGGAAGTCACTTCACTTCGTGCTGTGTTGTCTTCCATCTGCAAAATGGGGAAGGTATCTATTTAACCTCCTGAGGGGTCATGAGACGTAGTTAGTGTTTTTAAGCACTTTGGGATCCTCACTGAAAGCCACTATTGGACTGCAAAATATGAAATTACTCCCTCCCAGCCCCATGAACGCAACAGCAGGAAGACACCAAAAATGGAAACAAGAAACATTTTGAATTATTTGGTTCATCACATTCTTTGTCAAAGGGATTACGCCTGCCTTGTGTGACGGGAATCATGCTTCACCAATCTATTAGAATCTTTGAGAGTGTCAACAAGCATGTAGTAAGTCACAACAGTGCCTAGGACTTCAGAAAGCCTTTGACAAGGTCTCACACCAAAGGCTATTAAGCAAAATAAGCAGTTACATCGATACAGGAAGGTCACTCATGGATCAGTAACTGGTTAAAGACAGGTTCCCGAGTAGCAGCGTGTTAGTCTGTATCCACAAAAAGAACAGACTACTTGTGGCACTTTAGAGCATCTGATCTGGTCCTCATCTAGTTTGGTGCAATAGAGCTACTGGCTGTGTAGACTATAGAGACCTAATGCATCTCAGCTAAACTGCAGCACCCATTGCTACCACCAGACCAAAGTGCAATGAG
Organism: Chelonoidis abingdonii; assembly: GCF_003597395.2. Lineage (NCBI taxonomy): Eukaryota > Metazoa > Chordata > Testudines > Testudinidae > Chelonoidis > Chelonoidis abingdonii. The sequence continues at coordinate 15,472,909 of NC_133791.1, forward strand.
TCCAGCCTTTCAGGTTGCTCCCAACTTAGAGTCGTTTGTTTAGAACATCTATCCTAAAAGCCACCGAGTGCAGAGATGAGGTTTCCCAGTTCTTTTCAAGCAAGGTCCAGGCGTATCTGGAAAGACCCTCTTTACAAAGCCACTGTCTCCAAAATGTATCACGTTTCATACATGCCTGAGTCTAGATTACAAAGTCACAGTGGCCTGTACATTCTTCTCTGTGTTGATCGGTAGCCAAGCCTTACAGCCAAAAAGGCACATTATTGCTGTAAGCAAGGATGATTAAGAGAACATGAGGGCAAAGAGAAAACATGGTATTTGGCTTGGAAGTAAGTGTCGAATTATTTTAAAGTATCTTTTATAAATCATATTATATGAAAGTACCACTTTGTCTTACCAAGAATGTACTAGGGAGTAAAACTATTTATCCTCATCCCCTAAATCAGGCCGAACACACACAATCTCACTCGAGGTCAGTAGGACAATTTTAAAATGCTTCACTGGCAGATTGTTGGGCAGTATTGACTCCTTGTGCAACTGCCACGTAGCTGAAACCAATGATCCATATAGCCCAGTGTCCTGCCTCAAAGAGGGGCCAGGTTCAGATGCAAGAAACTGCATAATGGATCATTTGGAAATAGTCTTTCCCACAGGAGACGGTTCCTCTTACCTCCTCAGTTAGAGCTTGGTTTGTGTCCTGAAGGATGATGGTTTAGAATAACAAGAATCTCTTTAATAATGTTTGGAAGAGACGAAACAGAAAATTCACAAGGTGTGTAAACAGATTCAAAGAAAAGGTAATTCATCATGATTTCCCTTTCAAGCCAAATGCCATGTTATCCGGCTTGCCCTCGTTTCTCGACACATGCTCTGTTTACTCACCCTTGCTTCAGGCGCTAATGTGCACTGCTTGCCACAATAAATTTCAATTACCTGTCTGCCCACAGCTTGCTACACCTTGATAATGTTACAAACTGGTAGCATCTTGCTTTGAAGGCATGTATGGTAAACGTGAGGCATGTTGGAAAATGCTTACAGCTCTGATGAGTAGATAGCCCTGAGATTAAACACTGGGGAACACCCAGGATCAAGATTATAAAACCTAGGCAAGCAAGAATGCTGTGTGGAGACTAGGAGCTATCTCCACCATGGATAAGGTCTGCGGAGTGTCAATATTTTGAGTCAAAGAATTGGACCTGTTAGAAGCTCTGACTCTAAGAACCTGTCATGCTATTGCCAGCTGCTCAGGTAAAATATCAGAAACTAAAACTGCACCTTTTCTTTCATGGAGAAAAGTCACATCCTCACCACTTGTAATAAACAAACAGCAGAACAATGTTGGTTGTTCTTGTTCAACAGAGTGAAGAAGTGCCTGCTAAATCCACTTAGCTTCCTTTCATTAACGTGTTGGGTTAAACCTAGAGTCCCTTTTTGGTTTCCTAAAGGAAATCAGGGTGTTTGTATTAGAGGCTCGTTAGCTAGATTAACATTTTTCCCAAAACGTTAAAATGTGTGGAAATTTCTACATCTCTGTCTGTGAATGGTTCTGGCTTTACCTGGTGTGTCTTTTTACCTTGGGTTTGACCTAGGAAGGATATCCTCCCAACCCTACTACATCCCTCGCTCCTTCTTGGTACCCAAGCCTTGTGCACGATTTGTTTCTGAACCCTCTCTCCCTGAACCGAGTATCTAGGACTTCCTCGTGAGCTCCCTTTCCTCTGTTGTTCTAGGCACGCATGTAGCCCCCTCTAACAGGCCTGGCTCTTTTCCCTATGAAAACCAACCTTCGTTCTGTTCTGAAAATTCCCTGCCTGGCTTTCACTTGACTTTCCACACCCTGGCCCTAGCGAGGGAGATGAGATGAGCTATCATCAGCAGGATTGGCCTCTTCCAGTTCATATGCGTACTTTCACCTTTTCATGTTCTCTATGTATAAATATCTTCTGTCTGTGTGTTCCATTCTGTGCATTTGATGAAATGAGCTGCAGCCCACGAAAGCTTATGCTGAAATAAATTTGTTAGTCTCTAAGGTGCCACAAGTACTTCTGTTCTTTTTGCGGATACAGACTAACACGGCTGCTACTCTGAAACCTGTGATATCAGTGTTAACTTCTGCTTCCTCAATACTACCACCAGAGGCCTACTCAGATAGCTGTGGTACTAGCAGGAGTGTGGTTACTATTGTGGCCAACCTCCATTAGTGATCTTTTGCCCCTGTACAAGGGACAGAAACAAGTGCCCCTTGGGCTAGTGTGCTGCTAAGTTTGGTTCTGAATGTTGCCAGTTCAATTTTTGCCAAAGGCAAAACCGTTTTTGTATTGCTTGCATATTAATAAGGCTCCCCATCCCCCAGCTTCTGCTACTGAGCATCGTTAGGGGCAGAAATGTCCCCTGCAGCCTGGACCTAGTGGGAAAGAAAAGGTGATATGTTTCCCCTACACACACCAAGACCAGGTGATGCGTGCTAACATGAGTGAGAGCCAGGAGCAGTAAGCTAGCCACAGTCCCAGCAACAGGGCTAGTACCAAGGCTAGCAGAACGAGCGTGCACAGGAGCTGGAACATAGGGCTGTTCCAGAGACAGTGTGGTACTTTGGACAGGGGCTGGGAGTCAGGGCACCTGGAGTCTATTCCTTACTCTCCCACTGACCCGTTCCAAGGCCTTGGGAAGGCACTTCATGTCTCTGTACCTCAGTTTTCCCTCTGTCAAATGGAGATGATGATGGCTCTTCTTTGTAAGGGACTATGAAGATGCATGGATGGGAAGCACTAGGTAAGTTATCAAAATACTAAACAGCCCCAAATACTGATGTTTAAATCAACCCCGCCAGCCTCACAGTGAATGCACAAACTGTAGCTGTCACCTTTATTTGTGACATCTTAAAATGTTTCGTATTCTCCTAATGTCTTATTAACATTTTACTAGCGAGGATAATATGCTGTTCAGCAGTTTTACGCACATGCAGCCACTGTTTCTACAGGTCCCAAAGCCAAACGGAATTGTAACCTCCCTCCCTCCTTCAGATTCCATCATGTTTTTCCTAACACATACACCACCCTCTGCTCCCAGCCCTTGATGTGGGTCTGAGAACTTCAAGAGACGCCAGCGTGATGTTAGCACATTAAATAAGCATCATCTACAAAAACACACAATAACCCACAGCACAAAATCTCCTCTCTGGTAAAAGATATTCCCATTTCTTTTTTCCTAGTGAGCCCTGGGGCTGGAGGGAGGAGAAGTGAGTTATCAGTCAGAAATGTTCCTTGTTTCCTAGCTTTCCACTTATACTGGGTGGGGGAGATGATATAGAATACTTATATAAGCCTCCTCCTAAGCCTCTTCCCCACCTCACTCTGAGCGTTAAGGAATTTAAGGAGGTTTCCATACTACAAGAAAGCAGATCTTCCTTTTGGGAACATACCACCACTTTAAACCCCATTTATGGGATCTCATGTATTTCCTTCCCTAGTAAAATTAAAAGTAATTTTAACTGCTAAATCAAAAGTATCAAGTTTTTAATTCAGTCCCTTTTGTGCAGCACCTCATAGCCAAAACCAACAGTCCCACATAGCAGGTTCTACCTCATCTCACAGATCCTACATTCATGATCTGCTCACACAGAAAGCCTGGACATTTAATGCTACTGACTTTACTGCTGATGTTGGAAAAACATCCCAACTGCTAGCAACTAGGCATCAGAACCAATTTAGAATTATTGAGCCAAATTCTGCTCTCATGGACACTGGTGTGAATTCAGAGTAACTTTGTTGAGGTCAGTGGAGTTACTATAGATTTACATCAGAATAACTGAGAGCAGAACTTGATCCCATTGACTTTAACCTTCTGGAGAGAATTCTGAGTGGTTTCAGTTTGAGGGAACTCTCATATCTTGCCTGAACTAGTTGTCTCAATTGAAAAAATAAGGTAAACAGATGACATGAAAGATAAAGTTCACATAAGAAAATTGGAGAGTTCTTAGACTCTCCAAGGTTATAAAGTGGACTAATTATTAGAGAGAATCTGATATTCATGACACAAGAGCTTTACCTCACTTGGCATAACTCCTCCACAATAAAAATGATGGCTTTTGTTGCAACAAAGAAAGCAGTGAGAATTTAATGACAGCTGCAAGCAGTTTCCATATGGACTTTCACTGGTGACCTTTGTTTATGTTTTGAAGATGTAAGAACATACAAAAGGAACGATGAGGGCAAAATCTTAGATTGGAAGCAATCTGATTTCCTTTAGAAGATATTGTGGTTCCCTTTTCCTATGGCAAGTGCAAAGAGCGTAAAATGCTTCTTTATTGAGAACTGACTAGGAGCTCAGTACTCTATAGAATAAAGAAGAGACATGGGCCCTCCCTACATACTGTTTATGTGCAAAAATAAAATTACAACATTGATAAGGCTACACCCAGATAATGCACCAGGAAATCAATGGGTGAGAAAAACAGGGTGGTGCTGAGGATTGGTGGGGGTTTGCTTGGGCTGACACAGGAAAGTATTTCCAGGAGGGATTTTCAGGAGAGGGTGCGAGCATGGTATACCAGATCAGAAATGGAGTTCCAGGCACAGGAGGGACCCTGCAGGAGGAAGGCCAAATAGACATAGTGCTTAAACTGGTACCTGCAACCAGTGGGCTGTCTACATTTAGGACTCCCAACACTGCTAATAGCAGTGGAGCTGAACTGTTGTTAGTAACCGTTGAGAACAAGTACACACTTTCCTAGTGGAGGCCCGGCAAATTCAGCAGCATCCAGGATCAGTGCATGTTATTCCCTGGCCTGCAGCAGCTTCTCCTCTGGAACTCTAGCCACTGGTCACGCTCTCTCTGTGGCCTTGTGTTCAGGTCTCAGAAGTCTTTGTTAGCATGTTTGCACATTACCTCACTCACAGGCTAACTTCAAATCTTAATGCACAGTCCGAATGGTGTTTCCCAAATGAGATGCACTATCCCCTTGTCTCTCTCTCTCTCTCTCTCTCTCTCTCTATGTGTGTCAGCTTTTCTTTTTCTTCCTAATTTGCAGATGGGTATAGCCAAAGGAACGGGCCCATTTCAAAGGCTTCTTTTGATTGTTGGGAAGAAAGAATATTTTTTTAAAATATAAATTGCATTAAGTTTTTCATATCAAGGCAAATAAAAATTAGAGGCTGTAACACGGGTTAAAAGAAAATTCATTAAACAAGCCCTAGCAACGTATCTCTTTGTTACTGACTAGCAAACAAGAGAGGAGTATAAGCAGCTTCATGGCTGGAGTTATGTTTCTTTATTAATTCAACATAAGGTTGTGAAAATTCCAAACATTCATCCAAATTGCTTTGATCAGCAAGTTTTCCCATCACTAATTTTTTGAATGAAAGGAAGAGTTATTTAACATAAATACAGTGGAATGATTCTGCCAGCAAAGTTGAGGGAGGAAGGAGACCCCCATAGTGCCATGAGCCCAGAGGCCCCCCATACAAGTTATAACAATGTTTAGTTCCTACACTGCCCCTCAAAACAAGGCTCCAACCCCCTCCCCAAACATTCCCTATCTCACCTCTTCTTCCAAATTCCAGTTTCTCTCCCTTTTCCTAGCAAGCTCACCTCATTTTTGTTCCCACCCAACCACTTCCCACTGAACACTCTTCCCAACCCCCACCCCCAATCTTCCCTTCACTCTCCTCACATCCCTTCCCAGCCCACTTCCTGCCCCAAATGACTCCTCTATTTCCCTTAGCCCCACCGCCTCCCTCAGCTCCCCACACACCCCACTTCCTCCCCAAATGACCCCTCCTTTTCCCTTAGCCCCACCGCCTCCCTCAGCTCCCCACACACCCCACTTCCTCCCCAAATGACCCTTCCTTTTCCCTTAGCCTCACCGCCTCCCTCAGCTCCCCACACACCCCACTTCCTCCCCAAATGATCCCTCCTTTTCCCTTAACCCTACCCCTCCCTCAGCTCCCCACACACCCCACTTTCTGCCCCAAATGACTCCTTCATTTCCCTTAACCTCACCCCTCCTCAGCACCCCACACACTCACTCCCTGCCCCAAATGACTCCTTCATTTCCCTTCACCCCACCCCTCCCTTAGTTCCCCCACACCCCACTCCCTGCCCCAAATGACTCCTCCGTTTCCTTTAGCCCCACCGCCTCCCTCAGCTCCCCACACACCCCACTCCCTGCCCCAAATGACTCCTCTATTTCCTTTAGCCCCACTGCCTCCCTCAGCTCCCCACACACCCCACTCCCTGCCTCAAATGACTCCTTAATTTCACTTAACCTCACCCCCTCCTGCCCCTCAGTCTCCTTTAGCCCTCCTTCACCTCCCCATGTGGCACCCCCTGCCCCATCCATCCCTCAACCTCCTTTAACCCTCCCCCTCCTCCCCGCTCCTCAATCTCCCTTACCCCTCCCCCAACACAACCTTCCTTAGTCACTCCCCAAGTGCTATTTCTCCCCACTGGTGCCCAAAGTCCCCCCTTCTCATACCTGAGCCTCCAGCGGGGGATGGAGCTGCTGCTGGGCAGACTTGCCTCCCCCCTGGAGTGGGCTCAGCTCCTGCCCCATGGGCTAGGCCCCCCTGCCCTTCACTGCCTGCCTGAGGGCTCCAGGAGCTGAGAATTGGAGCGATCCTTTGCAGTAAGAGGCTGCATCTGCATCTGCCTCCTCTCTGGTCAGCAGGGATCCTAGAACTGCATTTGCCGCAGAAAAACAAGGAATTTGGGTTTTCACATTTTGTGGGAAAAAACCCAACATGTACAATAAAACCGTGTTTATCTGAGCCTCCATTATCCAGCTCTCCCTGTTAACCGAACAGGGGCTGACAGCTTGAGCCAGGGGCTGCAGGGCTTGGGATATCAGTCCCACCACCCGGGGCTGACAGGCCAAAACCCCTTAAGCCCTACCACCCAGGGCTGACAGCACCAGTCCTGCTGCCCGGGCCTGAAGCTCTTTGCCCGTTCTCTCGATTATCCGAATTTTAGATTATCCAATGTGGCCCTAGTCCCAGTTAGATCAGATAAACAGGGCTCCATTGTATATTGTAGTTTGGGAAACTAAAGTTCAGCGTTCCATTTTTATCTTGGAAAAACGTGGATTTTTACGTATTTTTATAGGAGAATTCTGGGGGTTTTATCACAGAAAACTAGGATCCCTGCTAATCATCCCCTGCACAGCTGCTGGAGGAGGAGCATGTTGAGCTGCAACCAGCCTGGTGCCTGGCTTCCCCCCAAGTGGGGGCCTGCAAGCTGTGGGGAGGGAAAGTGTTATCCCCTCTCCAAGTGAAATTTGTAGGGGAGCTATCCCCACACACACTAAAATTACAGCCAAGCTTGTTCATGAATTGTTTGTCTGTACGCAGAATATACTTTGGTACCTTGCAAAGGCAGAAACCCTCCTGGGGCAGGTTGTCTCCAAGCTCACATCCCTGTTGGCGAAGTCGCTTTTAGGCTCTGAACTGACTTCTTAACTGTCTTCTTTTCTGATGAAATCTTTGAGCGACTCCCTTAAGCCCTATTAGTAAATGGAATTGTCGCTCCAGCTGAATATTTTAGAGACACAAAAATTAAACGTGCTATAACATATACAACAAATCCTATCGGATGGCCAGCCTTGGGCCAGCAGTAGTACACAGTGAGTGGTTTAGGTGTGTGGATTGGATTAAGCAAAGGGAAAATGGGGAGAGCAATAAGGGGTGAGAGCTGACATAAGGGCAGGGTGCGAAGAGCTTGACTATAATGCAGGAAGGAGGGAGGGCGATCGTAGAGGGATATGACATGATTGAAGTGGGAAGCCCGAAAACATTTTAGATGGACTGAAATGGGATGAAATGGGAGACCAGGAAGAGGTTTTTGTTGTATATGTTGAGCTTGAAGCATTTAGATGTTGAAATTTTTTTTATGACGATTAATAATTCTTAGCGCAGTCATTTTCAAAGTGCTGTGTAAATTCACAAAATAACCCTTGCAACATCCCTCTGAGGTAAATATTATCCCTGCTTAGCAGATTGGGAAATGGAATGATTAAGGACCTAGTGCTGGGGCTCAATTCCTCAGAGGTTTGAAATCACTAAGTGACTTGCCCAAGGCCATGTAGCAAACAAATAGTAGAGTCAGGACTAGAACTCAGGAGCTCATAGTTTCCAGCCCTATATTCAGCCTATTAGTCTTTCACTGCTTTTATGCTTAATTTTAATTACATGTTTTCTCTTCTAGTTTGTTGCTGATGGCTTCGCAACCATTGGGTCAGTCACCAAGTCTCAGCGGTTCTCAAACTGTGGGTCACAACCCCGTTTTAATGGGGTGGCCAGGGGTGGCATTAGACTTGCTGCGGTAGAAGCCGAAGCCTGAGTCCCACCGCCCAGGGCCAAAGCCTGAGCCCAAGGGCTTCATCCCTGGATAGTGGGGCACAGATTATAGGCCTCGCTTTGGCTTTGGTGCCCTCGTCTGAGATGGTGGGACTCTGACTTTGACAGTGCTCGTGTGGGCTCAGGCCTCAGTCCCCTGTCCTGGGGTTGTGTAGCAATTTTTGTTGTCAGAAGGGGGTTGCGGTACAATGAAGTTTGAGACCCCTGCCCTAGGCCATTGATGGTTCTGTGTTCCAGAGAGAGAGCGAGCCAGGGGGATTGGTTATATCTTGGTGGCTTAGTTGTTAGCACTAAACACTCAATAAAAGATAGAATCAACCTCACTATCAAAAGCTTTCCTCCCCCCCAGGGTGAAAGATTGATTCGTGAACATACTTTTCCTTCCATAGTATTCCCAGAAAGTATTTGGTGATATGAGTCTAATGATCTCATTTATTAGTGCCTTCAGATTTGATTGCTTATGTGAATTCAGGATTCCTGCAAATTCAGGACCAAACTGTGCTATCCTTTCTCCGTTTGAGTATTACCCTGTTGGACAAATAATCCTGTAGATTTCAGTGGCTCTGCTCATGGAGTGAGGTATTACTGAACCTAACTAGTGGGACTTTTTGTAGAGTTAGATACTATACAATCTGTCTAAATGTGACAGAATCCAGCTTTCAGACCTTGAGAGAGACATTTTATTACCTATCTTCTTAGATATTACTAAGACAGCTATCACCTTGGTCTAGAACATAAACATTTGACTGTCTCAAGAAACTCTAGACCAATGTTCCACATGTTTAATCTCTTATGAGAAGTAACTCATAACAATCCATGTTTAATCATTTATTTTTAAACAATTATACATGATTAAATCCAACCCAATCCAACTCCTTAATACTTTCCCACATTTGCTGACAAAAACAACATTCTAAACTATTCAAATCATCTTCAAGTATTTTTCTCTAGATTTCCCTGGCACACTTTGTTCCTCCCTTGGTTCAGCCTGTTGCTGTTTTGTATGTTGTAAGCAGTTCTGGTATTATGAGCTAATTGACATAGTATCGCGTGCGCTGGCACAATAGAAGAGTCTACCTGCTATGGGCCATCACCTGTAGTGCAGGTTTAGAATAATTGAAGACTGGGCGTGTATCTTTCAGAGCACTCCACCCAAAGACCTCTCCCTGCTAAGAAGCACATCAAGGTGTTAGAACATACCAGAGAAGAGCCATGCCAACGGCTGCAGCTAATGGACTCAGTTTGCTGACACAACATTTCAATTCGGCTTTTCTGTGTTACACATTCTGAGCAGACAATTTAGCCTAAAATGGGATAAATCCCGTGAACAAGCTTCTGCTAGTTAACAAGTTTGCTGCTTTTGATGTCAAGCCCAAGCGCTCCCATTTGGCGCAGCCACTGCTTTGTGGTGCAGGAGATAGGGACTTGCGAGTGACTGTAAGCAGGTTCACAAAGCACATCGCAGAAACAAAACATGATCTCCAGGGGTGAGAAAGCTGTTATGACAGTACTTTGTACAAGTGCCTCCTGCCAGCTGGAGGAGGGAGGAATTGATTAAATAAGGATTCACAAAGTGGGGGCACGTGGGTCCCTAGAATGAAAGAGTGAGGGATACTTGGTTTCATATGGATCTACAGCAATGGGAAGAACCAAACAATCCAAGGCTATCATGTATCTAGTCTAGAAAAGCAGAACTAGAGAGCAATGAATGGCTACAGTATTAGCTCCCACTTCACTTATCCAAGCACTGAAAGCAAGTGTTCAGAAATCTTGACTAGTGTGGCAGTCCCCAAGAAAGACTTTGACCTATCAGTTCTCTCCAGATTCTTCTGATTATGTCTGACTTAATCACAGGCCTGGGCTACACTACAGAGTTAGGTCAACATAAGCTGCCTTACGTCGACCTAACTCTGTAAGCATCTCCACAACAACACAGCTCCACCAATGTAACTCTCCCACTACACCAACTTAATAACGCCACCTCTGCAAGTAGCATGGCGCTTAGGTCAATGTCGTTAGGCTGATGCAGTGTCAGTGTAGACATTGAATTGCTTATATCGACTGCTCCTGCCATTCAGAAGCTGTCCCACAATGCCCCACGCTCAGTTGAATCGGTGCAAGTGCTCCTGGTGAGGACATGCACCACCGACACAAGGAGCGTAGTGTGGACATGCAAAAGTGATTTCATTACTATGGTGGCCGTACATTGACGCAGACTTGCCCAGAGAGTGACTTGCCCAAGGTCACATGGGATGTCTGTGTCAGAACAGGCATTTGAATTTCGGTCTATGTCCCAGGCTAATGCCCAAGCAACTGGACATTTTTTCCTGTCATCAGGATGACCCTCATTCATCGTGGGCCATGGAGTTTTGTCAGAGTAAAAGCCAAATGAGAAGCTCAGGATTTGGCTCCTTTAAATCAAATCCAGCTTCAAATCAGCTGAAAAATTTGCAAAATAACACCCCCAAAACAAAATGCCCAGCTAACTATTGCTGAAATAGGGACCTAAAAGGGAGCTAAAAATACATTTGATCAGCCCACTGAGCTCAAGGATCACCGTAGTTCTGGGTTTCAACTGCAGCTGAATGCATCTTTAAGCTCAACTTTAGTTAAAAAAATAGTAGGAAAGACCAGGAAGAAATCTGTTGAAATCAGATCAGTCCCAAGACATTAATTATCCAGTGGTTACCTGTTCAGCACTCACATTCATCAGACCAATATTTTACTTTATTTAGGGTAAGAGAAAAGTTTAACAGTGATGGAACTCAAATGATAGAGACGTGTGCTCAGTTAGAGATCTAACTTCCCACCATTATAAATGAGAAATTGCTCAAGTAATTGCCTGTGTCCCAAACACATACCTGTGCAGTGACCCATATAGCCTCATTGTAACTAATATTGCTGGGGTATTCATCTGTATCCACTCTCTATAAACATAAATAATTGGTTACTAAAGAAACAATTAATATTAAGGAAGACTCTAAGGAAATATTATTGCACAGAAATGTGTCTCAACCATTGTAATTAGTGCTGTTGCACAGTCAATAACACCTTCTATCTTACCTGCAGAATCCTTTCCTACTGAAGTTACCCAATCATCCGCTTGGGTTTATTCCAGGTGCTTCTGTTTCCAGACTGTTTATCATCGCTTCACACATCTCAAAGGATATAGAGATACCACTGAAATCTAAAGTGCACCAGGAATAAGACTGACCCAGTCTGAGATCAATGCTCTTAGGAATACAGAATCTTTTAACAGTTGAAGAGTCTCTGATGTATGGCAACGTTCTTTTGTTGGGTTTCAGAGTAACAGCCATGTTAGTCTGTAACCGCAAAAAGAACAGGAGTACTTGTGGGACCTTAGAGACTAACAAATTTATTTGAGCATGAGCTTTCGTGAGCTACAGCCCATTTCATCGCATGCATAGAATGGAACATATAGTAAGAAGAGATATATATATATACACATATACAGAGAACATGAAAAGGTGGAAGTTGCTCTACCAACTCTAAGAGGCTAATTAATGAAGATGCGCAATTATCAGCAAGAGAAAAAAAATTGTAGTGATAATCAAGATGGCCCATTTCAGACTGTTGACAAAAAGATGTGAGGATACTTAATATGGAGACCCCCTCACACCTTTTTCCAACTGTCTGAAATGGGCCATCTTGATTATCACTACAAAAGTTTTTTTTTCTCCTGATAATTGCTCATCTTAATTAATTAGCCTCTTAGAGTTGATAGGGCAACTTTCACCTTTTCATGTTCTCAGTATGTATATATATCTTCTTCCTATATGTTCCATTCTATGCATCTGATGAAGTGGGCTGTAGCCCACGAAAGCTTATGCTCAAATAAATTTGTTAGTCTCTAAGGTGCCACAAGTACTCCTGTTATTTTGTTGGACATCTTCTAACTTCATTTTAAATGTGTGGTACCTTCTCTAGTATACTAAGCTAAATGCACAAGGATTTGAAGAATTGTGAGCTGAGGTCTGCATTTCATCCACAGGTCAGTAGTGTATATTCCCTGTGCCCCTATCTGGGTCAGTATTTCCCAAGAGGAAACCAGAGTTAATGAGTGCTCAGCACTTCTTAGCATCAGGTATTCAAAAAGGAATTCAAGGAGGAAGAAATCATGTTGGACCACTCTAAAGAAGCACTTACCTCTTGCTAGATGACTCACTTTTATTAAAGCACCAGCCAAATCTATGATACAGTCATGATCGAATTAGTTCTAGAATATCGTTCAAGTCGAAACACAACCTGGGTTTTGAAGGCCAAGCTGTGTTCTGTCTATAGGTGCTGGAACTAGGGGTGCAGGGGGGGTCCTGCAGCACCCCCTGGCATGGAGTGATTTCCATTATATATAGGGTTTACAGTTTGGTTCAATGGCTCTCAGCAACCCCACCATACAAATTGTTCCAGTGCCCCTGGTTCTGTCTGGCTTGCATATTAGAGATCCTGCACATCAAATTCTGCACTCTTTAGGGCCCAATACAACTCCCATTAAATTCAGTGGAGCGACTCTTGTTTAGTTCAGTGGGGCTTGATCTGTCCTTTCCATCTGTATCAGCCCTTCATCATCACTAAGGAGGTGGAGGTGTAATTGGGGGCAGAATTCTGAGCACAAAGTTGAATATTGAGACTGCATGAGCCAGAATCGAATTCTGCTCCTGTGCTTCCATAGCTGTGTTTGGTTCTGCAGTGCTAGCGTGAGCGAAAACCAAATACTTCGCAAAACAGCTTTTCCCCCGGAAAACTGAGCAGATCACGCACTCAACACACGTGGGGAAGGTCTCTGTTAAGTAAGAAGCTGACATTTTTAACACAATAGTGTTACCTGTGTAAATTTCACACCTAGACATCATTTGTATTTAATCAGTGGAAAATGTAAGGGCAAACCCACTTAAAAATTCCTATTTTTGGTGGGAGAAATATCCTATATGGGCAAAGAGGAAACCGGAGGAACAAACAAACTAGTTGTACCTGCATACTCCCCATACTACATCCTCCTGGAGATAGTTACCAACACAAAAAACAATTGTGAAATAACATATTGATGATGTAATTAATTCTTTCTGAATTATATCAATAGTAATAGCTTGGCTAAAGGTGCCAGGTATTTTTTTAGTGTGATGATTTAAGCTCCACAGGAATTTTTGAGACAGCCTGACTGTATCCCTTATAAGGCAAGGAGTGATTATCTTTGTGACTAATCTGCCCTTTCCTTTCCCCACTGAAGCACACCTTGCCTGTTAAATTGTCCTGTAAAGCACACAGGAGCAACCCACTTGTCCTAGTGAAATAACCACATTGCTGCTGCAGAGTCTGAGTCACTCATGAAGTCACCATGGCCGTGTTCTGTAACATGCATATTCTTGTCTGTTCTCCCACCTGCCCATCAATTTCTTTCCTCCTTGTTTGCTCTTTAATGCATCCTGCTTTGTGTCAGGGGGCAGGTGAAGGCAAGATCCTCGGAGCTTTAGGGTCAGGCTGCTGAGGTTGGAGGAGGCCTGGATTTAGCAGAACGGCAAGCCACTGTGTAGCTTAGGACAAAACATGTCACCTCTCTTTGCCTCTGTTTCCTCTCCCACCATTTTTCTGTCTCATCTATTTAGATTGTAAACTGTTCAAGGCCTGCAGGGACTGTCTCTCACTGTCTTTGACCAGTGGCTAGACCAATGGAGTTCCTGATCTCAGCTGGCACCTCTAGTTGCTACTATATGCAAATAATGATAGGGCCTGTTCCTGAGAGAGGTGCTGACCACCCTATGGGCAGGTGGTGTAAATGTTTATTCAGTGCGAGGAGCTCCTGGCCCTCAGAGACCGTGTATGGACTTTGGAGACCAGGGTGACTGAGCTGGAAGAGCTAAGAGAGACAGAGA